>NC_058132.1:92736718-92768739 GCF_016433145.1 Gracilinanus agilis
AGGGGAGGGGAGGGAAGGGGAAGAGAGAAGTGGAGAGGAAGAAAGATGGAGAGGAAGAGAAAAGGAGAGATAACAGAAAAGGGAGAGGGAGAGGGGAGAGAGAAAGAGAAGGAGGGAAGAGGAGAGAGGAAAAGAGAGGGTGGAAGAGAGGAGAAAGGGGAAAGAAAGATGGGAAGAACAGAGATAGAGACAGAACAAAGGCAGACACCAACAAAGCCAGAGAGGAAGACCAAGCCAAGGAGAGAGGTGACTGAGACAGAGAGACAGACAAAGCTCCCCTGCTACCCCCACCAGCCCGTTGGGTCTAAGTATTACCTTGTCTGTCAGCAGCCAATGGGGCAGTGAGCCCTGCCAATGCTTTCTCTGGCAAGTCTGAGGGGCCCAGCCCACTGCAGCTCAGCCTCTCCCAGGCCTGGACAGCATCTCTGAGACAAAAACAAGACCTCATCAGCTGAACTCTTAGGCTCCAGAAGGAAGCACATTTCAGCCTACAGGCACACAATTAGCCAGGGATGCTGCCCCCCAGTTGTCTCTCCTCTTTTCTAATAATAGCCAGCATTTACAGAGCTGAATTTAGGGTTAGGGTGGCATAAGTTATAAATGTTATGTTTCTATATTAAAGTAAAGTGCTTACATAGTAGGCACTTTAGCTAGTTAAGCTTTACAAAGTGCTCTCTTTGCAACAACCCTGTGACATAGGGAGTGTGTTATTATCTCCATTTTTGCAACTGAAGGAACTGAGAGACACAAAGAAGACTTGTCCAGAGTCCCAAAGCTTGTGTCCGAATTTGCCATCCCAGGGGGACACTCTGACGTCCTTAAACCCCAATTTTGCGATTCAAATGTTATTCTCTGGATTCTCTTCTCTCTCGTTTCTTGGACTGGTTTAGGATCCTGGGCTATATCAGAAGAAAATAGGATGCAGAAAGGGATAGCTACTTTCTGAAGGTCACATAGCAATCCTGAAGGAGAACTAGCCTCTGGATTCACCTAAAAACAGTTCTTGCTATTAACTCTTTATTCAATTCAACTAACATTTTCTGCCACCTACTAAGTGCCAAGTCCTGTAATTGGGGCTTTGAGGGGAGCTGACAGTCTTTAAAAACAGTATGCCCAGGGGCAGCTGGGTAGCTCAGTGGATTGAGAGCCAGGCCTAGAGACAGGAGGTCCTAGGTTCAAATCTGGCCTCAGACACTTCCCAGCTGTGTGACCCTGGGCAAGTCACTTAACCCCCATTGCCTAGCCCTTACCACTCTTCTGCCTTGGAACCAATACGCAGTATTGACTCTAAGACAGAAGGTAAGGGTTTAAAAAGAAAAATAAAAAAATAATAAAAACAGCATGCCCAGGTCCTGTTCTTTGGACACTGTAACTCAACAGAAGAGCACAATGGTTAATGGAAATCAGTCTAATATTTCATTTCTAAGCTATTCTATCTAGTAAGAAATTAATTGTATCCGTACCTCTGATGACCTTTCCCCAGTGAATAATTTCTATATTATTTGTAAAGTTTTGCTAAGATTTCTATTTAAAATATTACACAAATATTCAATATTAGTAAATTCATTTTAATTTTATTAACTAAAATCAATAAATTGCTATTAATGAATTATTGAATAATTTCTAAATTATTCTTTTTTTTTTAATCCTTACCTTCTGCCTTAGAATCAATACTGTGCATTGGTTCCAAGGCAGAAGAGCATAAAGGGCTAGGCAATGGAGGATAAGTGACACAGCTAGGAAGTGTCTGAGACCAGATTTGAACCATCTCTAGGACCTGGCTCTCAAACCACTGAGCTACCCAGCTGCCCCCACTAAATTATTCTTAACAATTCGTTCTGCCGTGTCCCCCAATGGAAGGGGCCATCCCAGGAGGCAGCAGGTTCCTCATCCCTGTAGCACTTTCCGCAGAGAGAGGCTGGATGGCCACATGACTATGTTAGAGATGGAGGATGCCTTCTCAGGTAAAGCTGGTCCAGGTGGTCTCCAAGGCGCCTCGCAGCAGCTCAGAGAGTCTACGGACCACAAGTAGCATTATTATCATTATTATTACTGTGAGTAAGTAGAGTGTTATTATAGGTAGAGCAGTAGAGTGGGGAGAGAACCTTGGAGCCAGGAAGCCCTGGGAATCAAGTCCCACCTCAGTGTGGCCGTGTGATCAATACTGGGCAAGTGGTTTAACCTCTGGATGCTCTGGACAACTCTCTGAGACCGTCCATTGCCAAGGAGGTGGTGCCCTCCATTAGCAGAGGGAGTTTCCTCACCTGGCGGTTCCCTAAGCCCAATTAAATCACCGTTGCAGGTCTAGTCTCCTGTGAATAAACCCTAGAAAATAATGCTGGGTTTCCTAAGTGCTTTCCTACGGCATAACCACCCCATGAGCCCACAGCGACAAGCTCTTCTCTCCTCGATTTCATGTGAGGCACAAGTTAAATGGCTTGTAAGTGTCGCTGTCAGGATGCAACCCCGGGTTTCCAGGCTCCAGGGTGAGAGCTCTCACCGTCGCTTCACGCACCCATGTAGACAGAAGGGGGGCGTGGAGCTCGCCCTTGAGCTTTTAAGGGCCTGCGGCAGTGGCAAGAAAGAGGGGGAAGGCTGTGGATGTTAGGGATGTCAGATCTGTGAATGCAGGGAGTCAGTCAAGGTCAGTAATGTCCAAAGGGTTCGAGGAAGGAAGTTTTAGGACAAAACCATGGAAACGAAGGCAAAAGGCTTCTGGATAGGCCATTGGGTAGAAGAGTTGGGAACCTAGAAAGCTGATGTGAGTCAATCTGGAACACCAGGACAGGGACCTTTAGGTCAAACTGAGGAAGGAGAGCTCGCTGTGGTTTAGGGTAGTCAAGAAGGTATTCTGGGGGGGGGGCAGCAGGGTGACTCAGTGGATGGAGAGCCAAGCCTAGAGATGGGACATCCTGGGTTCAAATCTGGCCTCAGACACTTCCTAGCTGTGTGACCCTGGGCAAGTCACTTAACCCCCATTGCCTAGCCCTTACCACTCTTCTGCCTTGGAACCAATACACACCATTGACTCTAAGATGGAAGGTAACGGTTTAAAATTTTTAAAAAAAAGAAGGTATTCTGGCAAGAATGAAGCCCAAGCTGGACCCAAACTCAGACAGACAAGCCAAAGGATCTATGGATTTAGAGCTGAGGACTTCTGCTGTCATCTAATCCAACTCTCTCATTTGACAGATGGTGAAACTGAGGCTCATAAAGGTGAAATGGCTTGCCCAAGATCATACAGGTAGTTAGTGACAGAGTCAAGATTTGAATCCACACCCAGAGCCCTTTCTACTGTACCACATCATTTCTTTTCAGAAGATATTTCTAATGAGTCGTTATCATCATCAATCAAGATACATTTGCAGAGGTCAGGAAAAGTACTCTAGTGGGTGAAATTCATGAGCAAAGATGGGGAGATGAGTCAGATTTGATCCAGGAACCCTGAGTCTAGCTGCAGCCACAAAACAAGGGGGAGAAGACCAAGGCAAAATTAGAACTCCAAATGCCAAGGGCAAAATCAGGGAGGTCCCTGGATGACAGAGACAAGACCGTGGAGAACTTTGAATGTCAGGGACAAGATCACAATGGGCCTCGAATGCCAGGGCCAAAATCAGAGAGACCCATGAATGCCAAGGACAAGCGTGTGGCAGGCCTCAAATGCCAGGAACAGGATTATAGAGTGTCTCGAGTGCCAGGCTGAGGAATTTGGACTCAGTGAAGCAGGCAGAGGATGGTGAGAGCTGCTGAATCCCTTTGCTACCTCTCCCTCTGCAGTGCCTGCTGGCTCACCTCCTGCTTAATTACCCAGCCAATCTTTCGCCAAATGTCACTCCCTGATGATTAATTGTCCTAGGCGCCCCCCTCCCTCCAGGCCTCCTCCACTTAATTAGGTTTATAGAAATCACTTTGCCCTGAGTGGGATGGAAGCCAAGGGAGAACAGGAGGGGGCCTGGTGCTGGAGCCTGGGAGGGAGGGCAAAGGGGGCACTTGGCAAAGGTCAGACAAAGAGAAGGGAGGGAAAGCTGTAAGTCTTGGACTCAGGATGAGTCAGGAACAACCGGGATGAGGATGCCCAGAGAGGATGAGAATCCAAAGTCCTACGGCGATGCTGAAGCATCTTCAGCCGGGTTCCCTCGCCACCCTGTGCCTCCATTTGGCTTGGCTGGGACCACCCCAAAAAGGCAGATTTCTTTCCACCCCCCTCCTGTCTCTTGCTGGGTTCCCTGGCGTGGGTGGTCCCTAGATCTCAGCAGCCAAGGAGCCTGGAGAAATGCTTCGGGCAAGGAAAGGGGAGAGGATTTCCTTCCTAGATTTGAACTTTGGGCTCAGGGGGGTGAGGCTGGGCCAAGCGGGACCGGTGGGGCTCTCTGTGAACCCCACCCAGGGTGGAGAATTCAGGGAGCAAGTATCCTCTAGTGGGCCACAGGGTGTCGCTGTTCAATCTGCATTGCTGGAGAGAGGGAAGGAGTTCAAAGTCTGAATTTTCCAGTGGTTAACCCCAAGACCTGACTAAGTAAGGGTCTGACCCTACCTGCTCTCAGGACCCATTCTCGGGCCCTCTTTTAGCCACATTCTGCATCAGGAGCTCTTCAGCGTTTCTGGGTCATAAACAGCCTGGTGAAGTCTCTGGACCCCTTCTCAGACTCATGTTTTTAAATGCATAAATAGAGACCACAAAGGAAACCGATGATGGCGAAATGCAGTTATCAGAAATAAATGAAGAAGTTCACAGACCCTCGAGCAGTGTCTGCCCCTACCTAGTTTCCCCTCCTCCTAACGGGATCCTCCATCCCTTCACTAAGGCCTCCCAATCCCCTAATTAATTCCCTCTGCTTCTTCCTTCCTTTAGGTCCAGCTCTCATTTCCAGGCCGGCTTCTCTCCTCCCTCCAAACCCTCTCCATGAGCACCTGCATTCACTCCTCCTCTCCTCCACTGAGTCCCGTACCTTAGGCTCAGATTCAGAGAAAAGGCTTGGGACAATTCTTAGAACACAGACTGTCAGGATTAATGATCGTCTATTCCAAAGGTTCTTAATCTGGGCTTCCCGAGACAGATTTCAGCAAATCTATAAACCTGAACTGGCAAAAAAAATTGCATCTTTATTTTCACTGAGACTCTAACTGAAAATTAGTATTTCAATTATTTAAAAGAGTCTGAGAAGGAGTCCGAAGGCTTTGCCAGACTCCCAAAGGAGTTCAACGACACACACACACACACACACACACACACACACACACACACACACACACACACACACAAAAGGTTCTGGTCTAGTCCAGCCCCTTCATTTTATTTATTTATTCATCTTTCACAAAAACCCTTACCTTCCATCTTAGAATGAATACTTCAACCACTCTTCACCTCCCTCTGCCCAGTTCTTGATCCAAAGATGTTTGCTTAAGTCCCAGCTCTGAGTTCTGAGACCCTCAACTGTAGTTCTTAGGGGGTATTTATAGGGTGGGGGCCAACTGACGTTTGCCCCTGCCTCTTGGCACCTGAGAACATTCGGAATCTCTCAACTGCCATCCCTGTCAGTCAAGGTGGCATCCATCTTATCCCAGATTAATGATTTGACAGTATTGGTTACAAGGCAGAAGCGCAGTAAGAGCTAGGCAAAAGGGGTTAAGTGATTTGCCCAGGGTTGCACAGCTGGGAAGTGTCTGAGGTCAAATTTGAACCCAGGACCTCTCATCTCTAGGCCTGACTCTCAATCCGATGAGTCACCCAACTGCCCCCACAGTCCCTTCATTTTCAAAAGAGGAAATTAGCCCAGAGAAAGTAAGAATCTTGCCAAAGCTTTTCCGACTAACTCTAGCCCTGACTTCTCTCTACTAAGTGCTGCACCTGCATCGCCCACTCCCTTCTTTCCATGCATCTCCCTCCAAGGGTCTCATATTCTTCTTGGCTAACCCTGGCTCTGCCACCCTCTTCCCTGTCCCCTGGATGATCTCTGAATCCTCCTTCCCAATGAACTCAACATCCTTCTCCCAGCCTCATTTCTCCTTGCTCCTCGACACCCAGCGCCAGCTGTCCCAAGGACTGGGTTGGTCCTTTATGATTCACGTCCCTAGAGGTTCTCTTCTTAGTCCCAGAGCGGTCAGAGTCTGCTCAGCTCAAGATAGAGACAGATGGAGGAGACAAAAGAGAGGAAAATACACATCTTTGATGAGAGTCCCAGCCTTTAACAACTATTTGTTTAAGTGGGTGGAAGAGGATAGAGGAGGGAACAGTTCAGGCTTCCGTTGAGGATGAGCCCCCATTGTCCTTACTGAGCTCCCATCCATCCCCTCAATGAATTCCTTGATCATCTTCACTAAGCCCTAAATATTTTTGAGTCCCCTCACTAAGCCCACATCTCCATCTGAGTTCCTGTCACCTTCCCAGAGCCCCCAGCTCCTTCATGGAGCTGCTATATCTTATCCCTAAGCTCCCATCCCCAGGACTTATCCAGAGCAGTTAGACATTGGGCACACGATCAGTGGAAATGAGTATGATGACGTTTTCATGTGAACTCTGGAAATCCAGAGACTGGAGATCCCAAAAGATTCCCTGTCTCCTCTGAGGACAGACAAGAAGGAACAGACTTTAACTACAGCAGAAGAGGCCTGAGGTTCCCCTGGAGTAGAGGATTTCCCAATTTTTAGCCTGAGAAGAGCTGGCAGGGGGAAATCAGGGCTTATTTAAGACCCTCCAAAACCCTAAACCTTTGGAAAGAAAGTAACTCCTTTTTTCAAGTTGGGGTTTTCATGTTCTGAAAGTATGAAATGAGTCAACAGTGTAAAAGAGGAGCTGAAGAGGCCATCCCAAACTTTAGGGCTCTAATAAAATGGACATCGCATCCAGAAATAAGGTAGAGATCATTCTGCTGTTCTCTGCCTGGGTCCGTTCAGGTGTGATAATGGCAAACCACAAGTCCAGAGGAGAACCAGGAGAGGAGAAATAGAGAAGAATAACTCACTAGTTCGCTAGGTGGATATGCCAATAGTGGGGATTCATCTGGGCTTGACTAGACATGCTGAGCTCTCCAATGTAGAGATGTGAGGAGTTGTGGAAGCCAGGCTATGAAAGGATGCGTTGAAGGAACTCAGGATGTTTAGCTTAGAGAAGAAAATAAGTGGTGAGAAGAGAGGGAGGGACACCATGGCTTTCCCCGTGCATGTGTAAAGCTATGGAGCCGAAGACTTATTCCGCTTGACCCCAGAGGGCAGCATAAGGACCAACAAACAGAGGGTGAGGAGATTTTAGTTTGAACAGCTGGAAATATCTTCTGTGCTTAGGACCTCTTGTTCCCTTCAAGATTCTACTTTTTTTTTTTTATTAAACTTCTATCTTAGTATCAACTCTGAGACAAAAGAAGAGTAGCAAGGGCTAGGCAATCGGGGTTAAGTGACTTGCTCAAGGTCACACGGCTAGGAAGTGTTTGAGGTCAGCTCTGAATCCAGGACCTCTTATTTCTAGACCTGGTGTTCTATCTACTGTGCTACCTAGCTGACCCAAGGATTCCCTTTAGATTCTACCTCTGACCAGAGACCTTTTCTGATTTCCTTCCCTCACTTCCCCTCCCACCCAAAGTTGTTACTCCCCGGTGAAAAATGACTTTGTATACCCTTGAATAGATTTACTGATATGTGTTTATATTACTCCCTGCAGAAGGTAAGCTCATGGAAGGCAGGGATGGATTTGTGTTCTCCCTGGAGCCCAGGACAGTGTATACTTGTTGAATTGGATTGAATTTTTCATGAGGTTATAGGCTGGAAAGGACTTCGGATGAGGACAATGAGGCCCAGGGAAATTAAGGAACTCAGCCAATTTCACAGAGGTAGGAAGACTCAGAGGCAGGATTTGAACCCTGGATCTCTGATTTTAGAGATAGAGCAAAAAAAGGCGGGAGTCAAGAGGACCTGAATTCAAATCCCACTTCATACACTTACTATATGGGCCTGGGCAAATCACTTCTATCTACCTTGATTTCCTATTCTGTAAAATGTGGATAATGGCACCTACCTCCTAGGATTGTTATGAGGATCAAATAAGGCATTTGTAAAGCACTTAGCACAGTGTCTGGCATGTAGTAGACACTTACTAAATATTTCTTTCTTTCCTTCCTTCCTTCCTTCTCTCCTCCCTTCTTCCCTCCCTCAATTCCTTATTTCCTTCCTTCCTTCCTCCTTTTCTTTCCTTTCTTCCTTCCTTCTTTCCTTCCTCCTTTCCTTCCTTTCTTCCTTCTTCCTTCCTTTCTTTCTTCCCTCCCTCCCTCCTTCCTTTCTTCCTTCCTTTCCAATTGATTTGAACTGAATTGACACTCTACCAAAGTGGAATAGAATGGGTCAGGCTCCCCTTCATTTAAGATCTTCGAGTGGCAGCCTGACTAGGGACTTGCCACAGGGCTCCTGCTCAAATATGCTGTCCCAGAGATACTCTCAGAGGACTTTCCTAGTCTAAGTTCCCCATAATTCTGGGATGTGAGAGGAATTTGGGCAAAATCCCTGAAGGCTGCAATCTCCCTCCTCAGACTGGGGGCTTCCAGCAAGTAAGTGTCACATCCCTTCCCACATCTAGGGCCCCCCAAGGAAAGGGTCCTGTGTCCCCTGTGAGTGCGGTACTGGGCAGATGTCCCAGCCTCTGCCCTCCCTCCATTTCCTCTGGGCCCTTATCTATCTTTATGGCCTTGCTTCCACTTCACACCTGCTCCTGTTTGCAGTCCATCCAGGGTTTCCTGGAGGAACAGGACCTGTGCCAGTGCACTTATTCCCCTGGCATCTTGCCCAGCCACAGTGGCCTCCAGGGCTAGCCCTTGGGCCAGGGCTCGTAGCATCCCTTCTCTTCCTCAGCCTTTTCTTCCTCCCATTTTTGCCAATGTTGGCCTGGCCCAGACACTTCCTCAAAACCTTTGGAGCTTCCAACCTCCATCCCTTCTTCCTCGCCCTAGTTCCGTTCTCTCTCATCCGATTCCCCCTGTCCAGCGCATATGCTCCTTTCAGCCTCCCTACAACACTTTCAGCCCCACTGAACAGTGGCGTGGTGTCCCCCCAACTCCCACCCCCAAACACTTGCTAGGTAAGGATGGGCTCTCCAGTCATGTCCTGTTGATTCTACCTCCTCACTATTTCTGGCATCCTTCCTCCTCCTCCCTACTCCCCACATATCTCTCTAGGTCCTGCCATAGGTGCCTCTTACCTGGACTACTGGAATAACCTCCTTATTGAACTCCTTGATTCGAATTTTACCTCTTTCTAATTTATCCTTCTTGGTGTAATCATTGAGTCATTTTTCAGTTCTGATGCTCTGTGACCCCATTTAGGATTTTCTTGACAAAGAAACTGGAGTGGTTTGCCATTTCCTTCTCCAGCACATTTTACAAATGAGGAAACTGAGGCAAACATGGATAAGCATCTTGCCCAGAGACACACAGCTAGTAAAATGTCTGAGGTCAGATTTGAACTCAGGAATCTTGAGTCTCTCTGACTCCAGGCCCAGCATTCTGGGTACTATGGCACCACCTGGTTATCTGTACACTTATCCTATTCCTTCAATTGGATTGTAAGCTCCTAGAAGGCAGAATCAATTCCATTTTTCATCTTTGTGTCTGCAGGAGTGAGTATATCACCATGTATGGGGTCAGAGATGAGGCAGTGATAGAGCACAAGGGGAACTCATCTTCCCAAGTGTCCTCAGTACTCATCAGCTGTATGACCCTGGGCAAGTCACTTGACTCTGTATGCCTCATTTTCTCAACTGTAAGATGAGCTGAAGAAGGAAATGGCAAACCCAGTATCTTTGCCAAGAAAACACCAAATGGGGTCATAAAGAGTCAGCTATAATTGCCGGTGGAGTTGTGAACTGATCCAACCATTCTGGCTGGCAATTTGGAACTATGCTCAAAGGGCTATAAAAGACTGCCTGCCCTTTGATCCAGCCATACCATTGCTGGGTTTGTACCCCAAAGAGATCATAGATAAACAGACTTGTACGAAAATATTTATAGCTGTGCTTTTTGTGGTGGCAAAAAACTGGAAAAGGAGGGTATGTCCTTCAGTTGGGGAATGGCTGAACAAATTGTGGTATATGCGGGTGATGGAATACTATTGTGCTAAAAGGAATAATAAACTGGAGGAGTTCCAGGTGAACTGGAAAGACCTCCTGGAACTGATGCAGAGAGAAAGGAGCAGAGCCAGAAGAACATTGTACACAGAGACTGATACACTGTGGTAAAATAGAATGTAATGGACTTCTGTACCAGCAGAAAGCAATGACACAGGACAGTTCTGAGGGATTTATGGAAAAGAATGCTACCCACATTCAGAGGAAGAACTACAGGAGAAGAAACACATAAGAAAAACAACTGCTTGAACATATGGGTTGAGGTGGACATGATTGGCGATGTGGACTCGAAACTACCACACCAATGCAATGATCAACAATTTGGAAATAGATCTTGATCAATGACACATGTTAAAACCAGTGGAAAAGTGCATCGGCTATGGGTGGGGGAAGAGCGGGGGGGGGGGGGAAGTAGGAGCATGAATCATGTAACCATGTTAAAAATGAATATTAATAAATGTTTAAAAAATTAAAAAAAAAGAGTCAGCTATAAATTGAAAAGTGCCTGAACATAGCAGACACTTTGTAGATTTGAAAATTCTTCCCTATCACTTTAGGTACCATGGAAAGAGCAGTGATCCTATATTCAAAGGATCTGGGTTCAAATCTTGCCTCCGATGCTTATGAGAGACAACCAAGTAGAAGTTAAAAGATGCAGTGGAGAAAGCATGGGTGGGCTTAGAGTTAAGAAAACAAGTTCATAAACAGCCTCAGAAACTTTTTCGCTGTGTGATCCTGGGTAAGTCACTTAATTTGTTTCCCTCAGTTTCCTCAACTGTAAAATGAAGAGAAGAATACCATCTATCTCCCATGGTTGTTGTAAGAATTAAATGCTTAGCACTGTACCTGGCGTAGAATAGGCATTTAGTAAATGTTTCTTTCCTCCCCTACCCCTATCCCCTTATTACATATGTGATCTTGGACAAGTTATTTCATTTCTCTGAGCCTTGATGTCCTTATATTTAAAGGTGGGGGAAGTGGGGGGACAGGGATTGGACTAGTTGGCCCCTGAAGTTGTTTCCAGCTTTAGATTCTAAATGTCTGTTCAGCTGTAGAAGAAGCTCAGATAAGAGTTATGTACTATAGCCCTAGACAGTCAGGGGAGGCTTCCTGGAAGAGGTGGAAACTGAAGTAAAATTACTGTCCATTCCCTGATCTTGTCCTGCTGGTAACTGGCTCCTTCCACATCTCCTCCAATTGAAACCTTCTCTTCCCTTCAAGATCCAATTCGGATATCATTCTCTCAGTGAACCCTAGTATAGCAGAAACAGTGTTGAGTCCAGTCAATCGGACATTCTGAATTCATGTATTGATTCTGCTTCTGGTTTGAGTCTCGATCCCAACTCTAGCTATGTCACTTGGGGTAAGACATGATACCTCTCTGAACCTCTGTTTTTCAACTATAAAATAAGAGAGTTAGAATAAATGCTTTCTCAGGTCCTTCCCAGCTTTAGTGTTCAGTAATTCCAAGATTCTGATATTCAATAAACCAGCTCCAATACATTTTTTCCAGGAAGCCTTCCCTGGTCTCCCCAGATAAATATAATCTCTCTCTTTCCTTCCCCTTCTCTATCCTTCCCTCCCTTCCTCATGTCCCTTCTCTCTCTGTCTCTCTGTCTCTGTCTCTCTGTCTGTCTGTCTGTCTCTTTGTCTCTCTGTCTCTGTCTCCTCTGTCTGTGTGTGTCTCTCTCTCCCTCTCTCTGTTTCTGTCTCCCCTTCTCTCCCCTTTTCCCCTTTCTTACTATGCTAGCATCTCCCTACTTTTTATTAAAATCATTTGTGTCTATGTCTTATCACCCCCGTCAGATGAATCCTAGGAGGTAGGGAACAAGCTGTATCTAATCTTTGTATCTCCTCCAAAGCCTGGGGCCTGGGAAAAATAACTGACATTTATATAGCATTCTAATATTTGCAAGGCACATTTAATCACTTGGGTCTCAGAACAATCCTTTGTGGGAAACAGCACAGATGAACCTGCAAAATTCTCATTTTACGAATGAAGAAACTGAGGATGAGGAAGGTTCAGTGTCTTGCCTGGAGTCATGCAACCATTAAGGGGCAAAGGTAGGATTTGAGCACAAGTCCTTCTGATTCCAAGTCGAGCATGCTCTATCCACTGCTACACAATATCTCTAGTAGCTAATATATTATTAATAAATGTTTTAAATTAAATTCGGAAATTCTAGGATACTGGCATTCTAATTAGGTTTGAGTCTGACAGAAAGCATTGAGATTATCCATTTTCTAACCCCAACATAGGATTCCAGGTGAGAGGTGATGAAGATTGTAACTCAGATGGGAATTGTATTCCGTAATTCTAACATACTGAGCTTAGAACATTGGGTGGGTCCAACAGGCTGTGATTCCGGCATTCTCTGATTTCAGAATTCTGCGATTCTAGCCTTCTGAGTTTCTAATATTCTGTGCTACTATGATGCTAACATCAGCATTCTGCGATTCTATGATTTTAACATTATGCAGTTCTCAAATTCCATGATGCCAACATTCTGTGATTCTAAGACACAGCGGCAAAGCAGAGGAGTTAGTATGTCAGAGGAAGGCGATAACAATTTAAAAAAATTTAATTCCTGCAAGAAAAAGAAAAACACAAGCTGGTGCCTCCCTGCCCCCATCTCCTCTCCCCCTTTCTCTGTATTACTGAACACCAAGGACTGATATCTGCTCCTTTTCCTTCCCCGATTCACCAGCAAGTATTGACTAAACACCTACTGTGTGCCACACTTGGGTTTGAGGAAGTAAGAGTGTATATGATTGGCCCTGAGCATTAGGGGGACAGTTCTGAGGCTGGATGCCCCCACACAGAGCATGGCCTTCCCTAATGAATCCAGCATGGCGCCCAGAGCCACCCCAAGAGTGTTTATTGGTTTCTCTTTAAAGGTTTAATTAAACTCCTGTGGTCATCAGCTCCATTTTGGTTAATAGAGTCTGAAAAGGGAAGAGCACTTATGCTTTTTCTTTGGAGTAAATAGAAAGGGAGAAGATGAAACAAAGGGGAGAAGACCCTCTGGACTCTACTCAATCACTTCTGGAAGGATGGGTTTAAAAATGCTAGCTGCAAACTAATGATTACAAGGCCACTGGCAGGAATTGGTAGGAGTTGGCAGGAAACCTGGATTCACATTCTGGCTAGGGTTCTCCTCTAGGGAGTTTTTTATTTTATTTATTTATTTATTTTTGGGTAAAAAACCCTTACCTTCCATCTTGGAGTCAATACTGTGCATTGGCTCCAAGGCAAAAGAGTGGTAAGGGTAGGCAATGGGGGTCAAGTGACACAGCTCCTCTAGGGAGTTTTAAGCTTCCAGGGTTCCATGAATTTGAATAGTCTATACTTTTACATTCTGACACCCTTCAAGTTCTGCGTGCTGAAATTTTCATTATTCTGGTATTCTAAAATTTCAACCTTATGCAATTTTAAATTATGTTACCTAATTTTCTACGATTCTAACATGCTATGCTTGCAATTTCCTTGGATCCTAGTAATCAACATTCTAGTTTTCTACTATTCAAACCTTCTGTGATTCTAAGCTGGATTTTAACACTCACAGATTCTAAGATTCCAAGATTAGAACCAGTTCAGTAGGGACAGGTCAAAATTATCTGAAGGCAAATGGAGACTTACAAAGTCTCCTGCATCCCACTAATGAAGGTGGCCGACTAGTGACTAGTACCAAACTTTCCTCCAGGATAGACAACTCCACATGGGTGTGGGAGCCCAGGATACGAGACTCACCGGACTTTCCCCTCCTGGGGTAGATCATGTGGGGGGTCTGCACACACTAGCCGGGATTCTCCATCAAGCAGGTAAGTGTAGATGGTTTCCTAGAGCAGAGAGAGCCAGGTGAGATTGGTAGGTAGCATCATTCAGTCCCTGTCTCCAATCCCACATCCCAACTTGGATCCCAAAGCATTCTTTTTATTTCATCACATTTCTAATTCATTATTACTGATGCTATTTAAAATATTACTCTTGGAGGGAAAGAATATGAAATATGTAACTATGTGAAAATATTCAAAATTAAAAACTAATAAATAAAATTTAAAAAATAAAATAAAATATTACTTCCTTTGATTTCTTCCCTCATGCAAGTATGAAACTTTTGTTTGGGTCTTTGCATATATGCAGGTATGTAGAGAAAGCTCAGAGCTGGTTATGTAGATCAAGGAATCTTCCACATAAAGATGACAACTGAATACATTGGAACTGACAAAATTACTAAAGGAGAAAGTAGAGAGAGAAAAGGGGTCTCAAAGACAGAGCCTAGAAGTACCCACAATTCCTAGTCAGGGTGCTGATGATTCTCAAGCAAAGGACACTAAGAAGAAGTGGTCACACAAACAGAAAAAAAAACAAGAGAGAGCAGAGGGTGTCCAAAGCCAGTTTGGTGTTTTACACCAGAGGCAATAGGGAGACACTGATAATATCTGAGTAGAGGAGTAATGTGGTTAGATCTGTGTTTTAAGAACATAGTTTTATATGGAAAATGGGAGTGACTAGAAGCTAAAGACCAATTAGGAGGGTACAAATAGAAGAGAGACAGTCCAGGAGAAAGAGGTGGGAAATAGTGTCCAAAAGGTAACAAAAAATGAGGACTGGGAAAAGGCCATCAAAATCACTGGAAACCATGGGGAGAGCAGTTTGTTTCTCTGCGGGTAGGACTGGAAGCCAGATTACAAAGCACTGAGAAGTGAATGGGAAAAAAAATGTGGAATGCTTCAGGAATTCATGTGTCATCTTTGTACAGGGAACTTTGACCATCTTCAAGAGCTCTTTCCGCTCTAAATCCTGTGATTCTAGGGCCAAGACAAACCCTAGCACCACCAGGAAGCCTTCTCTTTCATCCTCCATCCCCTAGTGCATCCTGATCTCTCTCTCCCTCTCCCTTTCCCTCTCCTTCCCCCATCTCTCTCTCTCTCTCTCTCTCTCTCTCTCTCTCTCTCTCTCTCTCTCTCTCTCTCTCTCTCTCTCTCCCTCCCTCCCTCCCTCCCTCCCTCTCTCTCTCTTTCATATCCTTCTTTCTCCTTGAGTTCTCTCCACTCTTAAGACACTTCTTCATTTCTCTGGCTTCCTTTAAGTCTCAGCCCACCTCTACAAAAGGTCTTCCCCAAATCCTGCTGCCCCCAACAGCTAACGCCTCCGGTCTGAGATCGCGTCCCTTTACACCGCGTGTACCTTGTACGTACAACACGGCCTCCCCGGTGTCTCCCCCATTAGAACACGCCCTCCCTGCGGGCAGGGACTCTTCTCGCCTAGCTCAGTACGCCTGGCGCGGCAGCTTTCTCTAATTGACTAGTGGCTTGCTCGGCATAGTGAAAGAGCTCTCGGGCTGGAAGTGAAAAGCCCGGCTTCCTGGTGTCCCGCCTCTCCCACTTCTCACTTAGGCACGACGCTCTCCTGCTCTGAGCCTTCGCAAATAATAAACTATAAAATGGAATAATAACATTTGCTCTCCCCATCTCAAAGGGTCATCACGATGAAAAGGGCCCCATCAGACTCCAGGAGCTCTGAAACACCTTGGGGCTTGCCTGCTGCAGGACATAACATTTCTCTCCTCTCTTGGCCGATTTTCCTCCTTCCCTCCCTCCTTCCCTTCCTCCTTCCTCCTTCCTTCAGATTCTGCTTGCCCCTCCCCCCAGTCCACCCAATGCACCCCCCACTCCCCCCCACCCCGGTTAAAATTAGCCACATTTAGAGGAAGCTGTTTGGTATGCATCAGCGAAGTCTGCGTTCCCGGGAGGTTTGGGGACAATGCTCACTGATGAGGGCAGGTGCCAGGCTCCCAGCCCCTCTCCCCGCTGTCCTCCCTTATTGCCCTCCCTTTGGGAACCTCAGAGCCCAAACTATGGCAAGGGGGCCACGCTGTGGCTCCGGAATGGAGAGAAGGAGCATTATGCTGTACATACATACCTCATCCCCATCTAGAGCCCCCAAACCCATTCATGTCAGGAGCTTATCGTGTTCCCCCTAAACTTGCTCTTCTTCCCAGTTTCCTTCTGACATCCTTCCAGACAACCAGAGCCTTAGAAATCACCCTATGATGCTTATTGCCTGGGTGTCCTTGGACCAGTCACTTAAATTCTTTCTTGGGGCCTCAAATTTCTTCTCTGTAAAATGACAGGATTGAACTTGATGGTCTTCCAGCTCCGTATTTATGATTTCTGATCCAGTTCAACAACCTATTTTACAGATTAGGAAACTAAGGAATTTGCCCTGAGAGAGTAAGTTCTAGAATCAAAACATCTTTGATTGTTTCCTCTCTTCAAGCCCACAACCAGTTGGCTTTCGGCTCCTATTGATTCTACTTCCACAATTTCTCTTAAAACCACCTGTGGCAAGTCAGAGGACAATGACAGGGCCCTCACTACCAGGATTACTAAAATACATAACCTAACTGGTTTCCCTCTCTCTGGTCTCTTCCCTCTCTAATCCCCATCCTCTACATGTTACCCATGTAATTTCCCTAATTCACTCTGTGCCTTTGTCATTCTCCTATTCAAAAACTTGCGATGGCTCACACTGACTGTCCAAAAACAAACAAACCAACAAAAAATTTAACAAAAACAAACAAATTTTTTTTTTAAATTACTGTTTCTGGTACTCAAGGCCTCCCATGGTCTAGTTTGAGGTGAACTTTCCAGACTCTCATAATGCTACTCCCCTTCATGTAGCCCAGCTAAATTGGACTGCTTATTGTTCTTCATTCTCATTCTGCCCAGCCAATATCTGTGATGTGATTTCTCTGCCTTCAATGGATGCCCCACTCTCCTTCCCATCTTGCCCCCATTCCTTTCTTTCACAGCTTTTACTCTCTAAGCTACTTGGGGGCAGGGATGATTTTTTTAAACCCTTACTTTCTGTCCTAATAACAACTTTGAGACAGAAGGGTAAGGGCTAGGCAAACAGGGGTAAGTGACTTGCCCAGAGTCACACAGCTAGTAAGTATCTGAGGCCAGATTTGAACCCAGGTCCCCCTGACTCTAGGCCTGGTGCTCTATCCACTGAGCCACCCAGCTGCCCTGAAGGAATTCTTCTTCATGGATGTATTACACCAGATGGCTTCTGAGATCCCTTGCAAATGGACACTGATTCTACAGTACTTTCATTGTTCCAACACTGAGTTATTGTGCAAAAAAATGCTTTGTAAGCCTTACATCAGTATCAAAGTGGGGCCAACTGCTGGATTATAATCATAAATATGCTATATTTATAAAATATACTTATAAAAATGTCATAATTATAAAATATGCCATCACAGTCCAATTCCATCATTTTTTTGCCTCTGGAAACTGAGACAGAGTCACACAGAAAACCAATGGTAAGTCTGAGACTAGAACCCAGGTCTCAAGACTCCCAGCCAGGGCTCTTTCCCCTCCTTTCTTCCTGCATTCCTCCAGATGTGTCATCACCACTAGCCAGATGTTGTCTGATTTTCTTTCTTTTCCAGGGCTGGTTTATTTTGGGTATTGATGAGCGCCACCTCCTTCTCACTAATTTCACGCTTCACAATGTGGGCTCTAGTTAACCCTCTCGTGATGAGTTGCAAAAATTTCAGCGTCTTTGGAAGAGGATATGCCTCCCTCCCTTTCCTAAAGGTCTTCAAGTATAGATAGCTTGTCCAAGATGATGTAAAAGGGACAACTGCTCAAACCCTGAATGACCTCTGAAGTCCCTGTGAACTTTGAGATCTCAGAATCTGCGAGTTTGGGTAAGGGAAGCATCCAGGATAGGGGGCTTGTGGGTCCTTATCTGGGTTTTATTCCTTGACCAGAAAGGATCATTAGGGAGGGGCCAATGGCCCTTTTTTCCATCCCTGATGCCTCTGGACAGAACTTTATCAAATCAGAACCCACTTAGGAGGTTACCTTGATCTAGAGGTGCCATTCTTTCTTCTTCCTCCCCTCCATTCCTTAAGGCCCAGCTCAAGCCCCCACCTTCATCTCTCCCCTCTGTGAGGCATAAAAGCCCTTACTCAGATCAGACTAGGTCTATCCTCTCCTCTTCTTCCTCTGTTTTCCCCCAGAAGAACCAGGAATTCTGTTAGGCAAAGGGATTCAGGCCAGACCAAGTAGTGGACTGAATCCCTGATATTCCTGTCCTTCCTCTGAACTGGGTGACCTGGGTCAAGTCCCTCTTTGCAGAGTACAGGGGAGGAGGGGCACCTACCACTTTGGGGAGCACAGCAGAGATGGCTTCTTTGACGACATCGTGAAGACTGGAGGCATCAATAACAGAGCCCAAACTCAGCAGGGCTTCCTGGAAGAGAAGAGAGGGCAAGAGGCATCACTGCAGGGACAAAGTTGTAAACAGAAAACTAAGGAACCTTGAAATCTTGGCTTCTCGGAGCCAGAACTAGAACCCTCAGGGGTATCTTGTCTGATCTCCTCTCCCATCCTTCCCCCCCCCCAACATAAAAGCCCCCTCCCTGTTGACTCTTCAACAGCAGGTCAGCCAGTCTTCGCACACTTCCAAGGATGGGAAATTTGCTTCTTCCTAGGGCGTTGACCATTCCACTGAGAAACAATTCTCATGGTTAGGAACCTTTGCTATGCATTGACCTGAAATCTGGCTCCCTGGAACTTCTTTTTGGTCCTAGCTCCATGCTCTGGGGCCGAGCAGATCAAGGCTAATCCCCCTGCCACAAGCCAAGGCCCTCAAATGTTTGCGTGCAGAATCCGCTTCTTCCCTCCCTGCAAGTCTTCTCTTCAAGACATCAGGATAAATGTCTCTCATCCTTTCAAATGCATGCCATAGTTTCCAGATACTTCCCCTTCTTGGTCACTACTCTCTTCTGGATATGGCCCAGCTTGCTTCCCCAATGTGGAGGCAATGATCCAGCTGTGCTCTGACTAAGGGAGAGGACCCAAGGACTATTGCTTCCCTCATTCTGTTGCCTGTGTCTCTTAAGGTAACCAAAAATTGAATTAGCATTTTTGACCACTGAGTCAAGCTGGTGCCTAATATTGAGCTTGTGGTCAGCCAGTACAAAAAGGGATTTTCCCACAAGAACTGTGGCAAATAATCTATGTCTCCCTATCATAAAATTATGGATGGTTAATAAATTCACCATTTATTCAAGTTACCCCTCACATGTTGCCCTGGACAATCCCAAAGAATATTCATTTTTTGAAACATATTTATTTCCTTCCTCCCCGCCTCCCTCCAAAAAAGCTTTGCCTTTGATAGAAAGCTGAGAATTTTTCTCCCCAACTGGTTTCCTTCCTTGGCTCTAAGCCCCAACAAATCTGGGGTTCACTCCATTCTGAAAGTGCTTAGAAAGAAAGGGAGGGTTACATCTACCAGATTTATGTGTATGTTTATAATACTAGAGGGTAGAAGAAATAAGCATCAATATGGCTCCTACTATGTATCAGGCACTGGGCTAAGTACTTTACAAATATTTTCTCATTTTGATTCTACCCTGGGAAGTAGATGGTATAATTATCCCCATTTACAGATGAGAACATTGAGGCAGACAGAGGTCAAGTGACTCATCCCAGGTCACACAGCTAGTAAGTATCAGAAGTCAAATTTGAACTCTGGTCTTCCTTACTCCAACTCCAGGGTTCTATCTACTGTGCCCCTCCTGGGCGCTTCATACTCATAGATTTCTCTAGGAATGTGGTCCAGGTCACCTAGATGCAAGTCCAGCACTCTCTGTTCTCTAGTCATGCCTCCTATCGGGATTCTTAAGTTAAAAAGTTTATGGAACAACTTTGTAGGACAAAAAAGTCTTCCTTCATCCTCATGTCTAATACTCGTCCCCAAATACTCGTCGTATCTTTAAATCTGACTATCCTTTTTCATCCATGAATAAACCATTGGAAAGCCACTCTGGCAGAGAGGGAGTGGGGATGGAGTATGTGGTGACAGGGAGGGAGGAGACAGGAAAGCATGAAGTCAGGCCTGGATCAAGTCCTAAAATATGGCAAAGATGAAGACCATTTGATAGAAGCGGGTATGTTTAACCTAGAGAAGTCTCTGGGGAGACATGATTGCCATCTTCAAGTACTTCAAAGGCCATCAAGTGGAAGAGGGATTAGTCTGGTTCTGCTTGGCCCCAGAGGACACAGGGGAGGATTGGATTTGCAAAAAGGCAAATTAGAAAATGAGAGGAAAAATAATGAGAGGCATCCCAAAGGGAGGTGTGTGGCTTCTAGAGGTGGCAGCTTCTCCTTCACTGGAGGGCTTCAAGCAAAAGCTGACCATTTGTTGTCGGGGAAGTTGTGCTACACGGCCAGTGAGGCCCCTTCCAAGCACTGAAATCTGTGACTTCGTAATGGCAGAAGGAAGAAGGCATTACAAAATCATGTTGCTGTTCTTCAGGCGTGCCCAACTCTTTATAGCCTCGCTTAGGGGTTGCTTGGCAAAGATACTGGAGCGGTTTGTCATTCTCTTCTCCGGCTCATTTTATTGATGAGGAAACTGAGGTAAAGAGAGCTAAGTGACTTGCCCAGGATCACATAGCTAGTGAGTGTCTGAGGCTGGATTTGAACTCATGAAGATGGGTGCTCCTAATTCCAAGTCCAGTGTTCTATCTACTGCACCACTTAGCTACTCACAATTACAAAATTACAATTTCAGAATTGAAAAGGAACTCAGAGGGCACGTGGTAACCAATTCATGACCAACAAGCCATTCTCCAGACTCTACTTGAATATCTACAAGGAATTCACTACTTCACGAAGCAGCCAAACCATTCCGCTTTTAAACAACTCTAAGCATTAAGTTCTTATTTAATATCAGATTTTAAAATCGGCCTCTCTACAGTGACTTCCCCTACCCATCTGTCCCCACTGTTCCTTATCCTGCTTTCAAAAAACAAAATAATCGAATCTAGTAAGGGCTACAGGTCTGAGGTCAAGAAACCAAACTAGCCCAAGGCCCAGGAAAACCCAAGGGGTTTGGGGATCTTCAAATGGGATCCTTATAAAGGAGGGAAAGCTCTGGGTCTAAAGAAGAGGAGCTAGTGATCTAGGAAGCTGAATGTAGACAAGTAAGACATAACCCCAAGTCTGGATCTTACAGTGAGAGGAGCAACCTTTGAACCCCTGGTCCTCAGTGTACAAGGTAGCATCTTTAAATACTCAAGTATGGGATGGAGTAGAAATAGCTTCACAACAGTTCAAGAGGAAAACACCAAGGGTCTTAAGGGGCCACAACCTCGATGAGCCAACAGTTTTGTTTCACTACTAACAATACAAGGCAACCTTAGATTTCATTCACAAATGTATCATAGTGTACACAACATGGACTGGCTTCCTCCCTGATTAGACCACATCCAGTTCCCATCAAGGTGCTAGCCACTGGCCATATTTGTACTTTTGGGGGTAGCTCAGAAGTCAGTTTATTTTGTTACAAACGCATTTGTTGGAACATAATTGTGGGGAGGATTAGAACACAGTGATATAATGAATTACCTCTATGAAAATGAAGCTACTTAACCAGTTTAAAAAGAAAAAAAAAAGATCAGAAGGAGATTAAGGGGCAATCGAGGTAGGTCAGTAGACTGATAGCCAAGCCTGGAAACAGGAGATCCTGGGGTCAAATCTAGCTTCAGACCCCTCCTAGCTGTATGACCCTAGGTAAGTCATTTAAACCCAATTGCCTGGCCCTTACCACTGTTCTGCTTTGGAACCAATACTTAGTATCATTTCTAAGACAGAAGGTAAGAGGTTTTTTAAATGAAAAAAAAAAAAAGATGCTGACAAGCTTGAGACTCCATAGTGAAATAATCAGAACCCAAAGAATGGGGACTGCAATAACATAAAGATAAATAATATTGGGGGCAGCTGGGTGGCTCAGTGGATTGAGAGATGGGAGGTCCTAGGTTCAAATCTGGCCTCAGATACTTCCTAGGCATGTGACCCTGGGTAAGTCACTTAAATCCCATTGAGCTCTAGTCCTTAATGCTCTTCTGTGTTGGAACTGATATTAGTAGCAATTCTAAGGCAGAAGGTAAGGGCTTAAGAAAATAAAGTGTATAATACTGTAAAGTGTAAAATAAAGTTCTATAATTTTTATAGAACAAATTATTTTTTTAAGTGGTCAAGGTTCAGATTAGTTAATTATATTCCCAGTGGACTTTCCACTACACCTCAAACTCTCTTTAATCTATGGGAAATATCCTTTTTAACCCCCCCCCCAACTGTACAGGAAAGGGGTAAAAGGAAACAAAGGAGTTGTTTCCGAGTTTACCCCAGCTAACTGGTCAAGATTCTGAACAGCCCTAGCTCTTCTCTCTTGGAGGTCACTTTACAGGACAAAACATCTGGCAGATGCCTGGGAATAATAATAACAATAATAATGATGTTGTTGTTCAGTCTTTCAGTCATGTCTGACTCTATGACCCCATCTGGGGTTTTCTTGGCAAAGATCCTGGAATGGTTTGCCATTTTTTTCTCCAGCTCATTTTACAGATGAGGAAACTGAGAGCCAGGACTTTTTTTCCTTCTTACTTCAAGGTTTCTTTCCCTTATTTTCAGACATGGGGTAAGCTGGGAGAGGGGACCCCACCCTCTCTGGCCCCTCCTTTGCCCTCCCTTTAAACAGGAACTTGCCCAGAGTCACACAGCTAGTAAATGTCTGAGGTCACATTTGAACTCAGATCTTCCTGACTCCAGATCTAGTTCTCTAATCACTGCTCCACTTAGCTGCCCTAATAATAGTAATACAAAGCATTTATATAGTGCCTGCTACATGCCAGGCACTATGCTAAATGCTTTACAAATATTATCTCATTTGATCCTCACAAAAACTCAGTGAGGAAGGGGCTACTGTTATCCTTCTTTTAGTTGAGGAAGCTTAGGTAAAACAGAGGCTAAATGACTTTTCCAAGGTCACATAGACAAAAAAATGTATGAAATTGGATTTGAATTCAGGTCTTCTTGACTACAGGCTCAGTACTCTAACCATTGTACCAGCAAACTACTTCTATAATATAAAATAGTATCATATCATAATACAACATAATAATAATACAATAGGAATAAAAGGTAGGAAAAGAATGCAAATCTAAACATTTCCTCTCCCAATAATTAAACAGTAGGTCCTGAATAAATGTTTGATAAATGAATGAACATGAGAAAAACACAAGCGGAAGTATACTATTTCTTTTTAGGGGCTGAGGATACTGGCGTCCACACTATGTGGGAAAAAGTTTGAAAGAGCAAGGGCTAGTTAGCTTGGAGAAAACCAGTTTGGGGGTTGTGGCAGGGGACTGTGGGAAGGTGGAAGGTGGAGAGGGACATCATAGCTTTCTTCAGAAATGTGGAAGAAGGATTAGATCTTTTCTACTTGGCTCCAAAGGGCAGAACTAGAACCAATGGGTGGTAATGGCAGGGAGTTCGATTTCAATATAAGAAAAAGCTTTCTAAGCCAGAGCTCTCCCACAATGGAGATCTAGCAGATCTAGAGACAGCCAGACAATGGAAATAGAGATGATAAAAGATAGATGAGATAGAGACAGACAGCTGAACCGGCAGACAAATGACAGAGATAATAAAGTATAGATAACAGAAACAAAACAGATGGGCAGACAGATAAATGTTACTGGCAGACAGACAGACAGACAGACAGAGAAACAGACAGAAAGACTATTATTAAATGCTTACTACGTGGTGCTAGGAACTAGGTTGGTAACCCTGGAGAGCCAGTTCCCTGCCCTCAAAGAGCTTACATTCTAATGGGTTAAAACAATACATAAAGAAATGCTGGAAGGCTGGGGAAAGGGAATGGTATCCATGCAGAGGCATGGTGACAAAATTATAGGGAGTAGCCTGGAGGCCTGGGGCCTCCTAAAACAAGCCAAGTAGTTCATTTGTTAGAGCCAGAGGAGCCTGGGATGGTATTCCAGATTTTCCAGTGAAGAAGAAGAGATAGTCAGAAAGTTGGGCAGTTTCCTAGTCCTTGGGGTGGTGTCCAGGCAGAAATTGGTTGACCATTCATCACTGTAAACACAATAATAAAATATGGAAGGATTTTCTACAGCAGCAGTGGGGTGGGACCATATGCCTTCCCAGCTCTGATATTCTTGGGTTCTATGAGTGCCCAATGGGTTACAGGAAGCCAGGCCTGAGAAGAGTAATAAGGTTCCAGTGTTCCCAGGATGATGAATGTTATGGGGGGAGGGGGAACAGATGTGAAGGACAAGGGAGATTTGAGTGATGGAGAAAATAAAAAAAAGAGAGTTGGCAGGGGAAGGAAGAAATTTAAAGATCTAGCCTTAGGCCTAAGGCTTTGAAGAACCATCTGCTCCCAGATCCTTTTTAAAATGTTTTTTTTCTAGCTACTCTAAACCTCAGTTTCCCCATCTATAAAAATGAAAGGGTAGATGATCTCTGAGACTGCATAGCATTTTATATTCTGCTTTAATGACCCTTCTACTAATAATATTTTATTTATTTTAGTTAGACCCCTTATAGCTCTCCCTTTCCTAGGGTTCTCACCAACTCTCATATTCTGTATTCTCAGATACAGATCTAAATACCATAAACCTGAGGATCTTTGCCTATAGAACTCTCTCTACTGCCACCTAATGCAAGCCCACCTGTTGAGCTAAATTGTTGCAATGATATTCCAGCCTCCAGACTCTTGTTTTTCTATCCTTCATCTGATCTGCAAGTGATTTTCCTAATGCATGAGCCTAACCAAGCTGTTCATTTTTCATTGATGTCTGACAAACTCTTCATGACCCCATTTGGGGTTTTCTTGGCAAAGATACTATAGGAGCTTGCCATTTCCTTCTCCAGTTCATTTTTACAGATGAATAAACTGAGGCAAACAGGGTTAAGTGACTTTCCCAGAGTCACAGAGGAAGTAAATGTCTGAGGCTGGACTTGAACTCAGGTCTTCCTGACTTCAGGCCTGGCTCTCTCTCTCCACTGTACCACTTAGCTTTCCCCATGTCACTGCTCTATTAAAAAGTCTTCACTGTTTTCTTTTTAGAGCACTGGATTTGGAATCAGAGATCCTGAATTTAAATCCTAGCTCTGTTGCTTATCACTATGTGACCTTAGGCAAGTCCCCTAACCAACCTGAGTCTCAGTTTCCTTATCTGAAAAAATGAGAAGATTGGATTAGATGATCTCTGAGGTCCCTTCTAGTTCTAAATCTATGATGCTATGATGATGGCATTATATCCAAGATCTTCCAGAGGCTGATTCCAAATTATTTTCCCTGTACATCTTCTATATTCCAGACCAGTGAGATTTCCCTGCTGTTTTCTAGTCTCATCCCATCCTTTCCTTCTCTGCACTTACATCCCTCATACCTGGAATGTGTCTCTTCCTCATCAGAATATGGGGGGAAGAACACTGACTCTGGAATCAAGAAGGCCTGGGCTTACAAACCTTTTGTTATCTAGTTATTTCAGTCTTGTCTGACTCTTTGTAACTCCATTTGAGGTTTTTCTGGCAAAGATACTAGAGTGGTTTGCCATTTCCTTCTGCAGCTCATTTGACAGATGAGGAAACTGAGGTAAGCAGAGTTGAGTGACTTGCCAGGATCAACAACTAGTATGTGTCTGAGGCTAGATTTGAACTCAGATCCTTCTGCCTGAAGGACTGGCACTCTATCCACTGTATTACTTAGCTGCCTGGATGCAAACTTTAAGTGCTATGTAAATAATACGGAGGAGGAGGATGTGTGAAACCCACATCTCATGCTTACAGACTGTGTAACCTTGAGTAAGTCATCCAGCTTCCTCATCTGTAAAATAAAGGATCTCAAGAGGGTCTCTGGGGTCCCCTCCAACTCTAATGCTATGACTTTATGATTATTTGATTGTCTCCAACTACTTAAATGTTTGTCTTCCTGGAAAGCTTAGCTTGGACTGGCGATAGGAATTAGGGAAGAAAATAATAAACCAGAGTGGAGATACAGAGTGATGGAATGGAGGAAACCAGGAAGTACAGGGGAAGATCTCAGAATCCTGAGCTAGGATTTCTGAAGTAGGTAACTGCCACCTGGGAGAGGGTTTTGGACTGTGGAGAAGTAAACAGCTCCAAAACTAAGCTCTCTCCTACCATTGATCTTCGACCCGTTCCTGTGAGAAACCTGCCAGTTCCTGATATATATCTTTGATCCCAGATGCTGACCTATTGACATCTCAAGAGGAAATCACCAGTGACAGTGACCTGAACTGCTCAGTTACCTTGGCGGGCTTTGGCTTCACCAGGGTGACCAGGTCCTGCCTGGCCCCAGCTCCTGCCTGGCCCCAGCTCCTAATTCCACAACAATCTGTGGCTTTCACTAAAGACTATAATCAATGTGGGCTTAGCATAGGATAGTCAGATTGGACTGAGAATTGAGACAGAGAGAGAGAGTGAAAATAGCCTCAGCTCTGCAGGGTCAGTGGAGGGAAATAGGTAGTAATTATTAATGATAGGGAATCCCTAGCCCGCATACCTTACCTTGTCCAAATCAATACCATACAATAAAGCTGGAACTGTTTTTAAGAAGAGTCAGAGTGCGTATATACTGGCCGTGGACAGAGAGTAGCCATCTTGCTCTCTGAGCCTGGAAGGGTCATCACCACCCTAGACTGGGTTCAGTCAAACCCCAGCCACCCGTCTTAATTATCCTTTTATACCAGAACTGTTTCAAACTTTGCTAATTTCTCATGTCCCTGTAAAAATTACACAAGGGATTAGTTATGAATACACCAACTTATATAGTTGTTGTTGTTTTTAGATCTGAAATCCATATATAGTTTTTTAGTAGCCTTCAATTATTTTTAAAAGGGAGGACTGAATGCTGGAGGAAGAGCAAGGCTTATTGATTACAATGATGGCAAAATAAGAGAAAGGTACTTTGTAACAGCTAAATAAAACATTAATTGTTCCAGTGTTAATTAGTAACTTCTGAACTATTATTTACAATAGTACTTCATTGCACTCTATGGCTCAGGATGTAATTCCAGCTTGTAAAGTAAATTAAGATATGTATTGTAAACTATCCATATGAAACCATTCTTTGAAAGAGTGGGGGGGGGGACAAACAAACAAAGCTCAATTTGGGTGTTGCTAGATCCCAGAAGTCTTCTCTGATCCCTTGTAGCTATTCTGATCCCTCCCAGCTTATTCTGTCCCCCAACTTCTCTTGGGATTCTTCTTGTACCTCTCCTATGCTCCTAAAACATTTTCTCATACTTATTCACATCTATGATGCAAAAGAAATACAGGACAGGGAATCAGAAAAGATCTGGGTTTGAATTCCAACAATGATCACTTAAAAAAAACCACTTTTAGTTTCTGTCTTAATAACAACTCTAAAACAGAAGCACAAGGGCTGGGATAATGGGGTTAAGTTACATGCTCAGTGTCACACAGTTAGGAAGTGCAGAGGCCAGATTTGGACATGACTCTACTTTTGCAACCCTGGGCAAATCAGTTAATGTTTCTAAGCCTCAGACTTCTCAGCTGTAAAATAGAACAAATACCTACAGAAAGGCTGAGTGATATAGTCAAATGAAGACTAGAATTGAATCAGGAGAGACTTGAGTTCAAATCCCACTTCTAATACTTCATCAGCTGTGTGATCTTGGGGAAATCACTTACTCCCTTCTTATCTGTAAGATGGAGCTAATAATTCTGCACCTGGTTGTTGTGAAGAAAGTTTAAAGCACTAGAGGAATGTGAAAAATATTACCTGTCACAGATATCAGAGTTGGAAAAGACCCTAAAAGCCATCTGGTTCAACCCATACCTGAGTAGAAATCTCCTCTGTATCATCCCTAACAAGCAATCATCTAGTCTTTCTTCTAAAAAATGAGGAGAATATACCTTCCGAGGCAGCTCATTCCTCCAATCATCTCTACTCCTTAAACAGTCTATTCTACACTGAGCCTCCATCTGTTTTCTTATAATTTAAGATCGTAGAATTTCAGCTAAAAGAGACCTCAGGAGTCATCTAGTCCAACCCATTTATTTTGCAATGAGGAAACTGAGGTTCAAATAGGGAAAGGGACATGCCCAAGGTCATGCAAATTATACCAAGTGGCAGAATCAAGACTTGAACCCAGGTCTTCTGACATCAAATCCAACATTCTTTCTTCTATACCAGACCCATTGCTCCCAGTCTTTTCCTCTGGAGCCAAACAGAACAAGTGTAATTCCTCTTTGAGGTTCTTCAGATACTTCAGGATAGTTATCATGAACTCCTATAAGCCTTCTGTCTTCCAGGCCAGACATCCTCAATTGCTCCAACCAACTTTCTTCATATGGTATGGAGGGGAGAAGAAAAGAAATGGAGCCAAATAGGGAAAATGGATTTTCAAGAAAGGTCTGGGGGCTCAGTCTAGAGAAGGGAAAGGAGCCTTGGAATCTCATTCATCCTCAGATAGAAGCAGAGTTCCTGAGGCCCACAGCTATAATAGAAAGGTGACTGGGCTTAGACCAACCTGGGCTTTAATTCACATCAGTCAGTCAGTCAACAATGATTAAGATTCTACTTCATGGCAGGCACAGTACTAAGCACTGGGGATATAAAAAAGACAAAAGACAGTCATCACTCTCAAGGAGTCCACAGTCTAATAGGAGGGCCAGCATGAAAACAACGATAGGCAAATAAGCCATCCTGTTCCTCTCTGTGAAGAAGGAGGGATGAAAATAGAGGGAGGAAGAGGAGAAGAAGCATAGCTGGACTGCAGGTCCACACACCTGGGCTAAACTTCTCACAAAGAGAGGGCAACGGCCTGAGTTCTGTGTAATCAGACAGGCGGGTTGTTGGGCTGAGCTGGACTAGTTTGGACCCATGCAAGATGTAGGAGAAAGATTTCGTTTCCTCCCTGCCCTTAAAATCAGGAAATTAGTCTCTGATCCTCTTCTATCTTCTGTGTCATACTCACGGCCTTTTGTTCTTGGCCCAACAGCTCTGCTGCCCAGAGCTTTGCCTTGGCACCTCTAACCAGCCTATGAGTTAAAGGGTTGTCATTTCCATGGATCTCAGTGTCCTCGAGACAAATATCCCAATGAATAGTAACGGGTCCACAAGACCTTGTCCTTAGGCAGACAGTACAGCTCCAGGCCACACACATCAGGGCAGGGATGGTCTCTACTGGTCTGAAAAAATTTGACTTGAGTTAGAATGATCTAGACAGTGCAGACTGTGAGGGCAGGGGCTATGTCTGTATTGGTTTAAACGCCTTTACATCTAAACTTTCCCACACACCCCCAGGCCTGAGCCCAGTGTCCTCTATGTAACAGGTGCCTACCAATAGATGCCAGGTGTTCTGAGTAAGAGATACAAGAATGGCAGAGTGCAAAAAATCCAGCCTGGGAGGAAGGCCACCCCAGTTGGAATCTCAACTCGGTCCCTGACTTATTGCATCATTTGGGGCCAGTCCTTTTCTCCATTCTGGGTCTGTTTTAAAATCAGAAAAGCTGGGGAGAGGGTAGGGAATAAGCAGTTATGTAGTGCCTACTATATGCTGTGCTAACCACTTTTTCAAATGCTGTTTCATGAAGAGTTTAGCTAAATGATCTCTAAGATCTATTCCAGATTTAGTACCTCAGAAAGAAAGTGAAAGATACACAGAATACTAAACTTGGAGACAGAAAGATTCGGGTTCAAAACCTGCCTCAAAATATTGTAAATGGGATCTGTTCGTGTTGTAGAAAGAGAAAAAACTGAGACCTGGTGATTTCTTCCATGACATTTTTTTAAAACCCTTACCTCCTGACTTAGAATCAATACTGTGTATTGGCTCCAAGGCAGAAGAGTGGTAAGGGCTAGGCAATGGGGGTCAAGGGACTTAGCCAGGGTTACTGAGCTAGGAAGTGTCTGAAGTCAGATTTGAACCTAGGACCTCCCATCTCTAGGCCTGGCTCTCAATCCACTGAGTCACCTAGCTGCCCTTCCCCCATGACATTTTGAGTAAGACTGGTGGGGGATTTAAGAGAGTGAGAAGAAAACTAGGCTGGAAATCTGGAAGCTGAATTCTAAACATCAACTCAATGTGTGATCTTGGGCCAGTTTCTTCATCTCTCTGAGACTTTCTCACATATATGAGTTTACCAATTCTGTCCTACATTACTCACAGGCCTGATGTATAGGTTCAATTGATGAGAAAAAACTCATTAGAAAATTATATGGCCAAGTCCAGACTCTGAGAGATTCTTAGCAGAGGGAAATGTGGTGTAGTAGAAAGAATGTTGGGCTTGGAGTCAGGACACTGGGCTTTGAATCTCACCCGTGACATTTGCTAGCTGTGTGACCTTGGGCAAGTCACTGATCCACATGGAGCTTCAGGATAATAATATTTATACCACTTACATAGGGTAACACCATCATAGGGTTGTTGTGAGGTCCAAATAAAATAAAGTTCTTTAAGGGAGGGAAGAAAGAAATAAGCATTTATATAGCAGCTACTGTGTGCCAGGCATTGATTGTGCTAATCACTTGGCAAAGCTTGAAAATCTTCAACTTTCATGTGTCAATTATTATTATGAATGTCTATGAACTCTGAATAAATGAAGATTTGAGACTTCAAGACCATCATCAACTCCCACCTCCTGCTTGAGCTTCCCACTGGATGTCTTGCTAGCCCCTGCAAACCCTACTCCCAGTTGAGTTCATTCTATCCCTTAAAACTTGTCCCTCTTCCTGATGTCCCTGTCTTTTTCACTCATCTTCTCACTCCCAGATTTGGACATTATGGATCCCCTGACTCCTTGGAATTCTCTCATTCCGCAAGCCCCAAAAGACTCCAGTTCCCATCCCTATTTCTCCCCCAGCGTTTCTGCATCCACCTCCTCTCTCCAGCCCCATGGCCCATGTCCAGGCCTCATGGCTTCCTACTGGAACAATTGTTGCAGTCTCTTAACTGATGTACCTGCCTTTCCTCTCTCCCTTTCTCCACTCTGGACATGGGCCAGAGTCACCCTCCTACAGACCAGCTTTTGACCCCATCCCTTGCCTGCTCTGGAATTGGTTGTGGCTTCCCACAACCCATAGGACAGAGTCCAAAATCCTCCGCCTGGCACTTGAGGCTCTCCACCGTCAGGCCTTTCCAGCCTCACCTCCCCCTACTTCCCTATGCGCTGCTTCAGCTCCAGCTGGGCTAGACTCTTCACTCTCCCACACACCCAGTCAAGCCTTCACTTGCATTATTCTCACTTATTAAGAAGCCCTTCCTCTCATTTTCTTTAAATCCTCTCCAGCTTTTAAGGTCCAGCTTGAATCTCGCCCCCTCCAGAGACCGTTCTCTGATCATCCTTGACTGCCAGTGTTCTCTCCTCCCTCTTAGCCTTGTTTGTATTCCTCAACTGCCCTCATCTGATCTTTATGGTTGGAGCCCAGGATTTCTCTATTCTCCATGGCAATGAATCTTTAATCCTAATGATTGGTGCCAATGGTCATATCAGCACCTTGGAGAGTGTTAGGCTCACCCGAGGCTTGGCTAGATTGAAAATTATGAGAATATTCTCTTGGGGTAGGATCCAGTCTGTGTGGTCCTGGGTTCAAGTGTTTGGGGTTCAACATGGTATTCAAAATTCAGTTTGGAGCTAGGGTTGGGGCTCAGTTTGGGGCCAGATCTAAGATTTAACCTGGGGCAAAGGCTTGGTCTGATTCAAAGGTTACAGTTCAACCTGGGCTCAGGGGCCAGTCTATATAGCAAGGTGTGGACCAAGACTGCAGAAGGGAACAGAGCTCAATCTTCAACTAAAGATTCAATGTACTAGATTCAGTCTGGGTCAAAACTGAGGGCTCAGTAGCCTTGAGGTCAAACAAGCTCTATCTAACTTTAGTCCCTTCCATTTCTCTGTCTGTCTGTCTGTCTCTGTCTGTCTCTCCCCTTGTCTCCCTCTCTCTCTCCCCTTGTCTCTCTCTCTCCTCCTCCTCCTCCTCCTCCTCCTCCTCCTCCTCCTCCTCCTCCTCCTCCTCCTCCTCCTCCTCCTC
>NC_058132.1:92769047-92974105 GCF_016433145.1 Gracilinanus agilis
CTTCTTCTTCTTCTTCTTTCTCTCTCTCTCTCTCTCTCTCTCTCTCTCTCTCTCTCTCTCTCTCTCTCTCTCTCTCTCTCTTTCCCCCCTCTCCTCTGAGCAGTAGCCCAGGGTCCAGCACTAGGATCTTCCTGGCTTAGAAGATACTGACTGGAGGCAACTGGGTAGCACAGTGGATAGAGCACCTGGCCTGCAGTCATGAGGACCTGGGTTCAAATCTGGCCTCAGACACTTCCTAGCTGTGTAACCCTGAAGAAATCACTTAACCCCGATTGCCTAGCCCTTGCCATTCTTCTGTCTTAGAATTGATACTAAGACAGAATATAATGAGTTTAAAAAAAAAAAGAAGATACTGACTGAACTCTCACTTAGGGCTGCAAGAAGTTTATTAAATCAAACCCAGCAGCTCATAACAGATGAAAATGGTGCTGCGTGTCCTTCATGTAAACATTATTAAACACTCAATCTGTGATAAATGCCTGCTTTTCCCTTTGTACACTGAGCTCCCTAAGGAATCAGCTCCCTTGTTCCTTCATTTCTTCAGTCCTGAGCATAGGGCTGGGCATAATAAGTATCTTTCAAATGAACAACGTGTTGCATGACTTTCTTTTGCCTCTCTTTATATCCCCAGATCTTAGCAGAGGGCCTGACATATAACAGGCATATAACAGTCAATAGATAAATGCTTATTGTCTGACTGAGAGACCTTGGGCAAGTCCCTAACTCTTTTCTAGACCTCAGTTTCCTCATTTATAAAATAAAAACCAAATCATTGGTTTCTCGAGACTCTTCCAAGCCTGAGAGATAGATAGTGTCCTGGATTTGGAGGCAGGAAGATCTGAGGTCAAATCCTACCTCAGACACTAGCTGTGGGAGCCATGGGCAAATCACGTAACCTCCCTGAGCCTTGGTTTCATCATCTGTAAAAGTGGGATTAGAATCAGTACCTACATCATAGGGCTATCGTGAGATTCAAATGAGCAATGCATGTTGAAGCACTTGGAAAACTTGAAATGAACGTCGGCTTAATTTTCATTTAATTTTAAAGAGATGTCGGTTATTCATTATAATGACGATGTTCTAAGGCCCCTTCTAGCTCTGGCTGCATACCTAAGGCTCTTTCCAACTCGGACATTTTGTTTTATGCTTAAGGATCTAAGGTCCCTTCCCAGCCTCGTGCTTGATATCTTTAGCCATTCTCCTCCCCCTCTCCCTCAACCTGAGCCTTCCAGGTTCCATGAAGACATGGGCTTCGGTTGTTATTCCAACAGGGCTGTATCTCCAGTCCCTTAGTCACACTGGAGACACATGCACTGTAGAATACACCCGGGCCACCTATGGATTCATCACCACCAGATGCCTCTCCCTACCATCTCCTCTGTGTTCCTCCTTGTTGCCCTCTGCCCTCCTATCGCCTCCCCTTGGGAGCCCTTCCTGACTAGCCCTGGCTTTACTCCCCAGCCCCCTGTCTGAAGTAGCTGCAGTGTATGCCATGTGTATGACTGTATGCCATGATAAATATGCATCTCACATGCCCCAAGCCTTCCAAAGACCAGGGACCCTGAGGACAGGGCTTTGTCTGCCCTTCAGACCAGGAACTCCCTGAGGGCAGAAGCCAGGCCTTCCTTCTCACAGTAGGGTCTTCCTGATGGAAAAAAAAGAACCATTCCTTCCCTTCGGGCTCGGGGCTTTTCAGGGACCAGGCTGTGTCTTTTCAGATCTGGGATTTCTTAAAGGCTGAACAGTATTTCCCACTCAGACTAGGGGCTTTCTGAGGGAAGGATTAACTCTCCCCTTCACATCAGGGCTTCCTGAGAGGAAAGGCTATGTCTCCTCTCTTACACCAGGGCCTCCCCGGGAAACAAAGAGCAAAGAGAAAGGAGAAAAGAGAGGAGGAGACAAAGGCAAAGAAAGGGAGAGGAAAGGAAAGAGAGATAGGAAATACATGCAGGAGGCAAGGGGAAATAGGGAGAAAAGGTTGGGGGAGGAGAAGCGAGAGGTGCCAAGAAGGCAGGTGTAGAATGAAGGAGAAGGTAGCTTCATCAGGCAAAAAAAAAGAAGACAGAGAAATCTGGACAAAAACATTGTTGTGGAGTTTGGGAAGGATTTCCATCTAAGGGGACAGGAAAGGGAGTCTTCCACACCTATGGGGTCGTTTAAACCACTTTGCTGAGAATTAGAGAATCACAGAATATCACAGCTGGAAGGAGTCTCAAAGGCCATCTATTCTAACACCATCATCTTTATAGATGAGGAAACTGAGCCCTAAAGGGAGAGACTTACCCACTAAAATCCAGGGGTAGTGTTGAGACTGGATCCTGAAGTTCTTTCTAATGGACTCTGATTTCTGCCCAACATACCATCTCTCCTCCATGGCTTCAGAGGACAGAATTAGAACCAAAACGGGGAAGTTACAGGGAAATGGGTTTAGACTGAACATAAGGAAGGACTTGGTAATGATGAGAGTTAGCCCTTTGTGGAACAGACTGCCCTGGGTAAAAGTGAACTTCATCACTGGAAGTGCCAGAATGTGGCTAGAAGGAGAATTCAGGTATCTATAGATGGCATTCTTGTGTGGGGAAAATGTTGGGTCCTTCCCAATCTGAGAGCCTGCTGTACCATGACTCATAGAATCATAGATTTAAAACTAGAAGGTACCTTCCAGGTCAAATACTATGACCTCTCTTTTTCCATATGAGCCCAAGAGAAATGTCTTGCCCAAGATCCCACAGATAAGTAAGTAGCAAACCTGGGATTCAAATCCAGGTCTTCTGATTCCAACTTCAGCAGCCTCCTTCCTGTTTTGTCCTGCCTCCTTGACTGAGGCTCATGCAGCTACCTGGTAAATGTCTGAGGCAGGATTTAAACCTAAGACTCCTGGACCCCAGTACAGTGCTTTAATGACCACGATACACTCCCTCCTCTGTGTCTGAGACATGCATGGTCATGGGGGATGCAACAAGAACAGGACCAGCAATAAATAATAAGAGAAGCAGAGTTCCAGAGAATTACTATGTCAATAAAAGAGGAAAGGAAAAGGGTAGATGAAGAGAATTTACATGTTGAGCAGAGTGGGCCCAAAGTAGGGAGCCATTTCCTCTAAACAATCCAGGAAGACTTCCTGGAAAGAATATTTCAGGAACTGTTAGATCAACGGGAGGAAGCCAGTTTGGAAACACTAAGAGTTGAAGTATGGAACCAGTTACAGGAAGATATTCCAGGAATGTGGGGCAGCCTGGGAAAAGGTTCATCAGTGGAAGAAGTGACAAGGGATGAAAGGGTTTGAATCTCCTTCTCTAGAGGATTTGAAGGACTTCCATGGCAGAGTAGAAATCCTACTCTAAGATTAAGGAGGCCAAAGATCTAGTTTAGTCCTGTATAAATGCTAGGCAAAACACTACCATTTATCCATCGTAAAATAGGAAGTTAAGCAGCTTTGACAGTATAGTTTCCAAGATCTCTCTCCAGTTCTCATATTCTGTGTACTATTTTCTGAAGTCCCTCTCTGCTCTAATATTCTTTGTCCTATGTTCTGAAGTCTCCCCCTCCTCTGACATTCTATGTTCTAAGGTCCACCTCCACCCCTAGAATTGATATCCTGAGATCTCCTCACCAGCCCTGACATTCTAGGTTCTAAGATCTACTCCCACCCCCAGAACTAATATTCTGAGATCCCCTCACCAGCCTTGACATTCCAGGTTCCAAGATCCACTCCCACCCCCAGAACTGATATTCTGAGATCCCCTCACCAGTTCTGACATTCTAGGTTTTAAGGTCCACCCCAACTCCCAGAATTGATATCCTGAGATCTCCTCACCAGCCCTGACATTCTATGTTCTAAGATCCACTCCCACCCCCAGAATTGATATTCTGAGATCCCCTCCCCAGCCCTGACAGTCTAGTTTGGAAGTCCCTCAGCAGCTCTGACATTCTGTGTCCTTACAGCCTCTCCCAGTTCTGACAATCTCCATTCTAAAGTATCCTTCGCTTCCAACTCTGCTACTCTGTTCTAAGATTCACAGTGCAGCTCTCAGCTCTGACATTCCATCTTTAAGATGCCACCAAGTTATAAAGATGGGTCTAAAATTCTAAGGCGAAGACCTGCATGGCCAGGGAGGGATGGGTGAGATAGCCCCTAGAGCTTGTCCTGACTCCCTCCCCACACCTATGCCAGGAAGGTGAATGTTTTTCAGTCTTCCATTTCCGAGCCTGATGGGAGTCCTAAGGGGGTGCGGCTGGGGGTGAGGGAACTGGCGCATTCTGTAGCCCAGTAAACACCGAAGCTGTGACGGGCTCACTTGAGGGGGTGGGGGGAGGGGGGGCTGGGCTTGGACGTCTGCACCATCGTCACCCTGTCAGCTGCTTATTGTGATGCTTGCTTATCTCTGGGCACAGCCAGGGTGGAGACAGCTTGTTCCCGGGCTCTGAAAGAAGCAGTTTTCCCCCCACCCCACCACCTCCAGGCTGCCTACCCACCAGGAAGGACAAATAAGAGTCTTTCCCTTCATCCTCCTCCTCCTCCCAGCTATCCTCCTCACAGGCTTCAAGACAAGGCCTGCCACTCACCTCCTCAAGGAAGCCTACCTTGATCCCTTCTAACCCCAAACTCCAGGATCCTTAGAGCTGAATCACACAGTATTGTGACTAGGAGGAACCTCATTTTGAAGAAGAGGAAACTGAGTCCTAGAGAAGGGGAATTGCCCAAGATTCCACAGTATATCTATCCAGGGCAGAGTCAAGCCTAGTAAACACATCTCCTGTATCCAGTCCAGGGCTCTTCCCACTGAGCCATGACATCTCCTTCCCAGAATGAATTTTTCCTTAATTCATTAATCTCCATCTGTCTTCTATGTCCTTGTGTGGCCGCCTCGGACCAAAGAATTCCAAAGCTGGCCTAAGAGTCCTTCACCTTAAACTGGAGGCTTTGTGAGGGCAGAGCTGAGCTGCTACTCTCAAACCAGGAGCCCCTTAAGATCAGGAGCCATGCCTCGTCCTGGAACAGGCTTGTCTCTCCCTCAGCCTAGGTGCTCCCTATCCCTGTTTCCAGCCTCATGGATCCCTTCGCTCCAGTAAATTCCTCCAATTTCTCTGCAAACCTTACCTAATTACTATTTACACAGGAAATAATTGGAAATAACTTGGCTGGAACAATTATGCAGCACAGGGTGCCTGAGTTGGGGAAAAAAATGGTCAGTTCCCTCCCTTTCTTCCTTACTTTGGCTGCCCTATCCCAATCTTTCTTGTCTCACCTACTTCCTTAAGTCTCATAGAGACTGAGGGATGGCCCATCCTGGTCCCATGAATGAATCCCACTGAATTTACTAAGAAAGGGTAGAAATATATTTATTACATATATTTTACATACATATATATATATTAGCATCACAACATGGTGGAAAAAGCACAGTAGCTGAGTTGGGAGCTCTTTGAATTCTAACTCTGGTATTTATTGGCTAAGTTAAGATTCCATATTTATAAGATGAGGATAATAACAAAAGGGTTGGTGCAAGGATTGTACTTTGTAAATCTTATATAAGTTATCCAAATTGGTGTCTTACCAACCTACTAGACTTGACTCTCCTTGAGGACAGGGGCCATGTCTTATTGAAAATTGCTTTCTCTCTCAGGAACGAAAATAGTACTCTGCATATAGAAGGTATTTAATAAAGGTGTGTACTGTCCTAAAAAATGAGTTTGTCTTGGTGGCAGAATTTACTGGTTAAAAATTATGAGGGCTATAATATTTGCCTTCAAGGGTCTGAAGACTTGGCATGTGGTAGAGGAACCACATTTGTTCTTGGAACCAGGAGTAGAACAAGGGGCAATGGTAGGATTTGGTGGAAGAGAAGCACAGAATTTCAGAATTTAGAAGAGTCCTATGTGACCTTCTAATCCATCTATACTTGAAAAAAAATCCCTCTACAACCTACCTGAAAAGTGGTCATCCACTTGTATTTATGACTTCCAATGAGGGGAGACAAAAGAGTCAACTATGTGATCCTGGGCATGCCATTTAACCCCATTTACCTAAGTTCCTCATCTATAAAATGAGCTGGAGACGGAAATGGCAAACTGCTCTAGTATCTTTGTCAAGAAAACCTCAAATGGGGTCACAAAGAGTCAGACAGAGCTGAAAAAGAATAATGATATTGAGGGGAAATTGACTACATACTAAAATAGCCTATTCTACTGCTGGATAGCTCTAATTATTAGGAAGGTTGTTTTTTTTTTAATTATATCAAGCTTTAATTGACTTCTTTGTAGCTTTGCCTCCACCTTTAGTCCATTGGTCCAAAGAGATGTCTAATGCCTCTTTCATGTGAAATCCCTTCTAGATGCTTCAAGACAACTATCTTGTCTCTTCTAAGTCTTCTCTTCTCCAGACTATCTCCATTTCCTTCAATTGATGTTCATATGATATGAACTCACAGCCTTTCTCTTTCCTGGATGCTATCCTATGAATGTTCTCTCCCTCCCTCCCTCTCTTCCTTCCTTCCTTCCTTCTTTTCTTTCTTTCAAAACCCTTACCTTCCATCTTAGAATCAATACTATGTATTGGTTCCAAGGCAAAAGAGCAAAAAGGCCTAGACCCGTGTTGGTGAACCTATGGCACATTTGCTGGAGGGTGCCAGAGGGGGCTGCTCCCTTCTCCCTCTCCAGACACACCTAAGGACATTTCTCACATGACCTGCCCCTCTGCCCAGAAGCGCAATGAGAGGGCTTCCTCCCTCCTCTGTCTGGAGTAGGGTAGGGAACTCACATGTATCATGAGGGTTGCAGTTAGGATACTCAGTCTCTAAAAGATTCACCATCACTTGGCTAGGCAAGGGAGTTAAATAACTTGCCCAAGGTCACACAGTTGAGAAGTGTCTGAAGACATTTTTCACTAATGTCCTTTCTACAATATAGTACCCAGAACTGAACATGATATTCTGGATGTGGTTGTTCACCTCCTTTTTCTTGAAAGCTATGCCCCCTCTTACTTCAGCCTTCTAATATATTATTGCTTGAAAAAAATACTGTTGATTCATATTGGGCATCCAGTCTGTTAAAACATCAAGAATTTTTTTCAAACTAACTGCTCTTTAGATATGGTTCTCCCAATTTATATTGTGAAGTTGATTTTTGAACCATTGTACAAGATTTTACATTTATACCAATTAAAGTATGGCTCATTTCATTTAACCCAATGTTCCAGCCTGTCAAAATTTTTTTGAATACCAACTCTTTCATTGAGTGGGTTGCTATCCTTCCAAGTTTTGTGTCATCTCCAAATATGGTAAGTATTCCATCTGTTTTTTATGCAAATCATTGACAAAATTGTTAAATAGCCTGGATACAAGAAAAGATCATTGGGTACTCCCCTGGAACTCTTCTCTTCCAAGCTTATATCAAACCATTAATGACTCCTCTCTGGGTCTGACTAAGTCAAGGAACAACTAAGTGTCTCAGTGAATAAACAGACAGCCAGGTCTGGAGCTGGAAGGTCCTAGGTTCAAATCTAATCTCAGACACCTCCTAGTTGTGTAACTCTGGGCAAGGGAAGGAAAGGGGAAGGGAGGGGAGGGGAGAAAAGAGGAAAGGAAAGCATGTTAAGAAAATATTAGCTGTCTTGTTTTTGGCATAGAGAGAGTCCTAGCAGTTGTATATACAAATGAAATTACTACTATAGCATGCCTCTCTCCATGCCAATCTTATGATTTTTTTCTAAGTTACTTATCTCTTCCCTGTTTTTGTCCAAATGACCTGAAATACATACTTATGGCAAAATCTTTTCTAACTCTGCCTTCACTTATCACCCCAGATTCAGAACTGGGGCCACTGAATCCAACTTTCTCATTTTGCATATGAAGAAACTGAGACTGAGAAAGTTTAAATGCCCTTGCCCAGGGATAATATACACAAAGCTAGTAAAAAAAAATATTATGCAGAATTTGAACTTAGGTCTTTCTGTTTCCAAGTCCATTACACTAGTGATATCAAATTCAAATAGAAACAGGGGGCCACTAAGTCTTCTAAAAGGATCCCTGTAGGCTGCATATTGACTTAGTTTTAAAATGTAATATTATTGATGTTTTATTTTATTTTGTCAAATATTTCTCAATTACATTTTAACTCGGGAATTGCAGTGGCAGCATGTGGCCTCCTGACCACATTTATCACTTTATGCTTTTACCCAAATGCTCCACCATGCTTTTTTGTTCATTCCTGGATTTTCTAACATAAGTATAACTTCTTAATATACAATGATATTCCAGTACTTTGTTTTTTACATATATTATTTCTTTTGTTCAAGGTATATCCTTTCAGAACCTTATTCTAGGGTCATGTATCTTACCCACTAAGCTTCAGTGAGGTCAAATTTGCCTCCTTGTTTTTGGATGTCTAGTCTTAATTTACTTGTTAGCTATTCTATGTACATGTTTGAATACATATCTCAAGCCATGCACTTTTCCCCCCTTTATGTTCTTGGATTTAATTTCCTGTGAATTTCTGGGTTTTTCCAATAGCATGGTGGATATACATACTCATCTTGTTTTCTTCCCTATTCTTTTTCAGTTTAAGGCACTTTTGATTAGGCTTGTAAGACTCCAGATGAATTAACTTCTTACAAGCTCCCATCAGGTGTACTCTATCCCTGACCAGAAGCCCGTCCTTCCTGTGTTTTAAGCCAAGGTTCATCAATCCAAACTGCATTCTCAGACACCATCTTAGTAATTACCCATTTACTTTTCAAATTTAGATTTAATTTTTCTCAATTACATGTAAAGAAATATTTTTAAAATTCATTTCATTTTAAATTTTAATTTAATTTTATTTGTTAATTAAATTAAATTAAATTTTAATTCTCTACCTCCCATTCCTCCCTTTGTTTTTCTCTACTTAATCCCTTGCCTTTGAAAGGCAACAGTGGTGAAAACACTACCTCTACTCCTTCAGGCTTCAGTTTCTTGCCTGAACAACATAATCTTTAGCAGTACTTTTAAGGTTCCTTCTGGCAGTATCATTTGCAAGCACAATGAATCATGACAAGTGGGCAGTAGTCATCCAGTTGACCAAGAGTTCCAGGGAGATAGATTCTAGTCCCATATAAAGAACTTGTTCATAGGCAGAGCTGTCCCCTAATGAGACACATTGCTTCAGGAAGAAAAAAGCTCTTGACAGCTGGAAATCTCCAGATTGATGCCCCTTAGTCTGTGCTGCTACAACTTTCCTGGCCCATTCAGAGCAAGGAGAGAGCAGAGACCTTTCTCTTCTGCAATCCAGTTGGAGTGAGAGCAAGATTTTCCCAGGGAATTATGGAAGAGAAATGAGTAGGAGCCAAGGTTCTGCAAAGAACATTCACACAGACCCAGAGAGATTTGTCCATCCACATACTCAGCTCCTAACTCAGCTCTCTCTCTTACTCAAGAAAGAAATCCCATCCCTCATCAGGTTATGGATGCAGTGAATAGTGAAGGTACTGGGGTGTCTGAAGAGCACCCTTTCCCTTCTTTCTAGAGACTCACTGAGTACACCCCACGCTCCTTACATACACACACACACACACACACACACACACACACACACACACACACACACACACCATCCAGAGGTCAACAGAAAAGTATAGAAAGAGAAGAATTACTTTTTCTTTTTTTTTTAAAGACTGAGTCTCCCTATCTTGCCCAGCCTAGAAGTGCAGGAGCTCCTCAAGACCTCTTCTATTTCCTACCTAACTTATCTCACGCTCATTAGGTATCCTGATAACCCCAAGCTCCCAGGGCCTGACCATATTAACTCTAAACCTAATAAAGATTCTCGATCAGCATAGCCCACTGCAGCTCAAGACATCATCCACTCTCAGTCTTCTCCATGGCTGGGATTACACATGTGAGCCACCACAGCCAACCAAAGTTACTTCCTTAAAGAAAGTCCATACAGATACATACAACTCACACACATGCACACCTAGCCTTGTACCCTGACCACAGAGAGCCATGGCTATCCAACAAGCTCATATACACAGCCTACATGGATATACTCACAGAGCTAGACACCCCAAGACCTAGACCCACATGCATACAAGGAGCTGTATACTCTGATCTCTACGTCCCAAAGTACACACACACACACACACACACACATACATCATCTTACATGCACACACACATCACCTTCACTAATTCACTCATAGCACTAACAACTTTATCACAGCTGTGAACACTCACATGAAGTTGTATAACTCATCATATATGCACAAATGAACCCACAGAATCACAGACACTCAGAACTCAAAGGGAATTTAGAGATCTAGTCTAATCCTCTCATTTACAAATGAGAAAAGTGGAGCCTAGATAAGGTAAATGACTTGCCAAAGTCACACAACTAGTGCGTGGCCAAGTTTGGGGTTCAAAGCCAAGTGCTCTTATTCTTAACCTAGGACTCTTTCCATCATGTCACATTTCCCCTGCCTGGAGCCTCCCAAGAATCCCATGAGGTAAATAAGACAGGAATTATTGTCTCCATTTTACAGATGACAAAAACTGAGCTGATGAAAGAAAATGAATTCAAATCCAGATCTTTTTTTCTTTTTTTAAATAAAAATCCTTACCTTCTGTCTTGGAGTCAATACACAGTATTGACTCCAAGACAGAAGAATGGTAAGGGTAGGCAAGGGGGGTCAAGTGACTTGCCCAGGGTCACACGGGTGGGAAGTATGTGAGGCCAGATTTGAACCTAGGACCTCCCTTGGCCTGGCTCTCAATCCACTGAGCCACCCAGCTGTCCCCTCAAATCCAGATCTTTTAATTACAAATCCAGTGCCTATAAAGGCTGACCGTCTTACTCATCTTTATATCTCTATCTATCAACAAGCAAAATGTAGTCTGAGAAATACACATACACACATACACACACACACACACACACACACACACACACACACACACGGCAATACACTTTTATATACATTTCTAGTAGCTCCATTTGGCATCATCTCTATAGGCCTGGCCCTTCCCCAGAAGAAAGATCCAGACATCCAAAGACAGAGGTAATCTGAAAACCTGAGCCAGGACTCTGATCCTCAGGGTTGTGGATACTAGAGAGTAGGGGGGAGGTAGCTCCCCTTCATGGGACATTGCTCTGAACCAGTAATCAGAGACATTGCCCCACCCAGGGAGTTTCCTTACTGCCCCCTTGGATTCTGGGCACTGCTCCTATTCTAGGCTGGGCTGCAAGAATGTGACAGAATGCTTGAGCAGTGTTATAGTTCCTAATAATAGTCCTTTATTGGCTTGGGGGGAGGGTGGTTAAGGGGGATGAGGCAGAGCAGGATAAAGAATTGGAATCTGCTGTGCTCTAAACCCTTCTTGGCATTTGCTCTTCTCCACCCTCCAGGGTTTCAAAGGGATCATTTCAGGCATCCCCCTCCCACAGAATCACAGAGCCTCATAGAAGGGACTTTGGAGATCAAGTTCAGTCTTTCCACGAGCAGGTATACCTTCTTCTGGTAGACATCTAGGATCAGGGAACTCACTACCCATTTGTACTATAAGGAAGTGTTTCCTTACATTAAAGCTAAATCTTCCTCTTTGCAACCTGAACCCACTCACTATTCATGTCTCTGCCCTCTTTGGAAAAGCAAAGCAAAGCCTGATCCCTTTTCTCTGTGATAGTCTTTCCAACATTTGCAAAGAGTTATCAGTTTCCCTGTGTGCTCTCTCTCTCTCTCTCTCTCTCTCTCTCTCTCTCTCTCTCTCTCTCTCTCTCTCTCTCTCTCTCTTTCTCTCTCTCTCTCTCTCTCTCTCTCTCTCTCTCTCTCTCTCTCTCTTTCTCTCTCTCTCTCTCTCTCTCTCTCTCTCTCTCTCTCTCTCTCTCTTTCTCTCTCTCTCTCTCTCTCTCTCTCTCTCTCTCTCTCTCTCTCTCTTTCTCTCTCTCTCTCTCTCTCTCTCTCTCTCTCTCTCTCTCTCTCTCTTTCTCTCTCTCTCTCTCTCTCTCTCTCTCTCTCTCTCTCTCTCTCTCTTTCTCTCTCTCTCTCTCTCTCTCTCTCTCTCTCTCTCTCTCTCTCTCTTTCTCTCTCTCTCTCTCTCTCTCTCTCTCTCTCTCTCTCTCTCTCTCTTTCTCTCTCTCTCTCTCTCTCTCTCTCTCTCTCTCTCTCTCTCTTTCTCTCTTTCTCTCTCTGTCTCTCTCTGTCTCTCTCTGTCTCTCTGTCTCTCTGTGTCTCTCTGTCTCTCTCTCTCTCTCACACACACACACACACACACACACACACACACACACACACACACACACACACTCCTCTTCTCCAGGCTAAACACTCTCAGTCCCTTCAGGCTAGAAGTTCCCAAGGGCGAGAATTGTTTTTGACTTTGTCTTTTCATGTCCAGCCACAACCTCATAAACGGTTCAAAGAAGGGGTTTAATAAATGCTTATTAAATTAAATGTCATTTGTGATGCGTCTCCAGTCCCCTTTCCACCCTGGTTACCCTTTTTATCTCGTCAATGTCCTTCCATAAAATATGTTGCCCAGAACTGAATATAATATTCTGGGTAAGGTCTCATGAGGGCAACAGACTGTGGGACTATCACCTTTCTTGCCCTGAACACTGGGCTTTTATTAAAACAGTCAAATATAGCATTGGCTCTTTTGACTGCCGTGTCATACTGTGACTCATTCCAAGTTTGCAGCCCACTATAGACCTCCCTCGGGCCTCTGACCACCATCCCAGGGAAACAAGGAACCCTTAAGACCAGTGAATCCTAACCTTTCATTTGAGAGATAAGGAAAATAAGGCCCTGTCACTATGCCTGTCAATGGGGTCACCAAGACAAAATGAAAACTGCCTCACCTCAATGTGTCTCAGCACTTTATGTCGGTGTCTCTGTTTCTCTGAGGGTGTCTCCCATTGTTTCTGCTAAACCACACCAGGCTGTCCCCTGAATGAAGCTAGTCTCCAAAATTGACAAATAGGATGAGTTGCCTTTCTCCTCACTGGCTTTCTCCCCAGTTGGCTCTCCCTCTTTTTCTCCCTTCCCTGGCTTTCTCTCCTCACCTTTTCCCTGATTCTCTCCCTCCTCCCTTCTCTCCTTCCTTACCTCCTCCCTGGCTCCCTACCTTCCTCCCTTGCTCTCTCCCTTCTCTCTGGCCTTCTCCCTTCCTTCCCTGGCTTTCTCTCCTCACCTTGTCCCTGATTCTCTCCCTCCTCCCTTCTCTCCTTCCTTTCCTCCTCCCTGGCTCCCTACCTTCCTCCCTTGCTCTCTCCCTTCTCCCTGGCCTTCTCCCTTCCCTAGCAGACTCTCTCTCTCCCCCTGCCACTCTCCCTTGGATGATGGGGACATCTGATGTTATTTGCCTTTGGGGGCCTGAGCAGAGCAAACATCCGAAGCCTCCTGCCAAGCCCTTACTGGACTCTCTGCAGGCTGGTGACAGCATGAGAGCCATTTCCTGAGCACGTGCGTCTGCCCTGAGTTTCTGTGTGTTCAAATGCTAGAAAGCATGTCTGTGTGCAAGAGTGCGGCAGGTCTGTCAGTGGGAGTGGGTGGCTATCTGGGAGTCTCTGTGTGGGTTGGGGTCTATGTCAGGGTCTGGGGGGGTCTCTATCACTGGGTTGGTCTTGGGTCAGAGTCCACAGCTCTGGGTGTCCTTCACGTCCAAGCCCCACACTATGTGTGCTCACGACACGAATGGGTTGTGTGTGTCCACGTCCTCTTCTTGTGTATCCCCAGGCTGAGTGTGGGAGCTGCTTGCCTGCATGCTGCATGGCTGTGCATACTTCTGGATGTCATGCATATGGCTGGGTTATATAACATGGCTGTGGCCTGAATATTAGGTGTTTATGGCTGTCTGGAGCAGAGGAAGCACAAATGGCTATGGAGGGCTGTGACGGGTCCCAGCCTGAGGGCTGGAGGTCCTTGGCAGGGGTACCGAGTCCAGTCTCTTCATTTTACAAAGGAGGGAGCCAAGATTCTAAGAGGTAAGTAAGTGGCTGGCCCAAAGGACCTATACGTATTAATGATTTTAGTGTGGTGTTCTACAATTGAAATACGAATGTCTTATGCCCATGGATAGCTGTATATTTTGTGTATCACTGGCTGTAGCTGAATCCCCAGCAACAGAGCCTGGTAAATAGGCTGTATTTGAGATTAAATACTTGCTTAAGGGCTCAGTGGATAGAGTGGGAGGTCCTGGGTTCAAAAATGGTCTCAGATATTTCCTAGTTATGTGACCCTGGACAAGTCATTTAACCCAAATCTCTAGCCCTTACTGCTATTCTGCTTTGGAATCGATGCTTAGTGTTGATTCTAAGACAAAAGGTGAGGGTTTTTTTAAAAATCCTTGTTTATTGACTGAGTGTCCATACGTGATTTGTGTAGGTGCATGCTATACATGCCATGGCCTAGGGAAGCCAAGCCTCATCGTGGCGAGAGGAGCTCGGGCATACCTAGGCCAGAGCAATCCCTGCTAGACAAAGTCCCTAATGATAGTCATCATCCTAGCCAGCACATTCGAAATCTCATTTAATCTTCAGAATAGCTCTGGGAGACAGGTACTATTATCATCCTCAATTTAAAGATGAGAAAACTGAGGCAAACAGATATTTTTTTAGTGATTTGCCCAGGTCACACGTGGGAAGTGACTCAGGCAAGATTTTAACTCAGGTCCTCCTGACTCCAGGTCTAGCGCTCTATCCAGTTTGACACTTAGCAGCCCCTCTAATCTACTCACAATCCAGTCCTGGACCACCTTCAGCTCCCACTGTGTACTGGACCTAGTCCTGGGTCGCCTCCTCAGGCTTCAGAAAATGGGACAGGAATCCCAGTAGATATCCTCCAACTTCAACACAAAATTCTTTGGCATTCAAAGCCCTTAATAACTCTCTTTCCAATCCCAGTGATGTATTCCTAAATCAAGTGCACTGGTATTCTGGCTAGTCCATTTCTGGCTGTCTTCTAAGCCTGAAATGCTCTCCCTTCTCCATCTACTGAACTCTCTGGCTTCCTTTTGTTGTTGTTTAGTCTTTTTAGTGGTGTCTGACTCTTTGTGACCCCATTTGGAGCTTTCTCAGCAGATTTACTAAAGGGGTTTGCCATTTCCTTCTCCTGCTCATTTTACAGATGAAGAAACAGAGGCAGACAAGGTTAAGTGACTTGCCTAGGATCACACAGCTAGGAAAATGATTGAGGCCAGATCTGAACTCATGAAGGTGAGTCTTCCTGATTCCAAGTGCTTGATGCCCTGCACCACCTAGCTGCCTCTAGCTAGCTTCTTTTGAGTCTCAATTAAAAATCCCATCTTTTACAGAAAACCTTCCCTAACCCCTCTTAATACCATTGCCTTCCCTCTATTATTTTCTATTTATCCTTTACAGATCCTGTTTGCCTGCTGCCTCCCCCATTACACTGTGAGCTCCTTGAGAACAGGGACTGTCTTTTGCCTCTTTTTGCATCCCCAGCCCTTAGCCCAGTGCCTGGCACGTAGTAGGCACTTAATGTTTATTGACTGATTGATTGAAAACAGACTAAGAAAATCATAAACTGTCATTACCGAAATGAATGTTGGAGCTGAGAGATCATGCCTTCATTTCATGGACAGCAAAACAAAAAGATCAAGAAAAGAGGAATACTTATCCAAGGTCCCACAAGGCCTCAGGGACGTAGAGCTAAAGCCCAGGTCCCATGACCCAAATGAGCTCTGGAGGGAGACTGGGCTTGGAGGGCAATCTTTCATGGAGAGTGCATGGAATTCAGGGGCTATGAGGATGAAGCAGGGCCAGTGCATGCAGCCAAGACAACTTGGCTTGGACCCCGGACATTGGTATAGTGGCCCCAGGCCCCCCTGCTTTTTTCCCTTCCCAAACCAGGTCAGGCCAGGCCCACTGCTCCTCTAGCTCTTGTGTGACTAACGAGGTTATTCTGTTTTCCTAGAGCAAATTTGGTATAATCAAATGAGGCTGCAGGGGCCCAGGGCTGCAACCAAGGCCAAGGCCAGATCCACTGACAAAGAGAGAGACACAGAGAGGCACAAGGATACCGGTAGATGGGACAGGAAGGGACAGAGGAGAGAGACATCTAGGCATACAGAGGCAAGGGGAAGAGGGTGTGAGAAGGAAGGGAGACAGAGAGACCCAGTTAGGCAGCCAGGACAGAGGAACAAGAAGAGACAGTCACACTAAGCTTCCTTAGAGGAAAGAGAAATCGAGATATAGAGACCAAGATAGGGAGGGAGAAAGAGGTGAAGAGAAAAAAAGAGGCACAGAGACAACCAAAGACGGAGAGACCGACATACAGACAGAGTTGATCCTGTCTATAGCTTGTCTGTACAGAGCCATATGCAGGTTGTCTCCTCCAATCGACACTGAGCTCTTGGAGGGCAGGGAATGTCTTTTCCCTTAGCATAGTGCCTAGTATACAACAGGTGCTCAATAAACAAGAGTTGACTGACTGAATGGACCAATTTCTTTCCATTATTTGAACAGTTACCAAAACCCTCCTCTCTCCACCCCACTGCCCCCAGGAATCCTTCCTGGAATGATGAAGTGGGAGGTGAATTCAGACTACTTTTCAGCCTCAGGCTATGGGACAGGGCCACATCGTACCCTGGACCACTCGGGTTTCGTCCCCACTCCATGACAGGTCAAATGTGGGAATTCAGGGAAGTTCTGCCTTCTCTGGGCCAAAACATCTCATTCCTGAGTCATGGGAGTTAAGTCCCTTTGGCCCTGGCCCCTGGGGGAACTTAACTAGAAGGAACCAGAAGCTTCTTCCTAACATCTGGGACAGGGGGTTTGCCTGGAAATGAAGGGGAAGGTCTCCAAGGACGTACAAAGTCCCACAAAGACACACAACCATACCTCCGTCATGGCCACCACACACAACGTGACCCCAACGGACAGAGACACAGCCACAAAGGATGTGTCGGCACCCACCATCACACAGATGGACTTCTCATACAAGTCACAGCCTCTCTCACACACAAAACTCGTGCACATCCTCCCATAGTGTTGTAGGAGTCCTGGATGGACACAGCGTGGTTCATGACAAAGACACACACACACAAGAAGCCCCACATGCTCAGCTCCCAGCTGGCTCAGGGCCCAACCCCTAAGAACAGCCCCACGACCCCCGTGTCAAGGCTGTTTCCTGTTGTTGTTCAGTGAGCGGCTCAGGACAGCCCATGTTCCCTCCAAGGATTTCCTGAGCACGGGGCTTGGTCTGAATGCCCCACCACCCACAGCCCCATCCCTTCCCCCCAGAGAGGCCCACTTAGCCTCTCCCTACTCTTCCTGCCAGGCTTCCAGCCTGGGGCGCCCGGCAGGATCCCCTTTGTTCCATCACCCTGCCAATCCTGTCTCCCCATCACTAACTCCTACCAAGCCCTGTGCTGTCCCATACTGTGGAGAAGTGGGAAAGGAACCCAGGTCCTGCCTTTAGGGACCTCACAGTGTATATGTGTATCTGAGAGAGAGTGAGGGAGACAGAGAGGAGAAAGAGAAAGGCAGAGAGAGAGACAGAGACAGAGGCAGACAGAGAGAAAAAGAGAAAGAGGGAGAAAGAGAGACATGGAGAAACAGAGAGAGAGACAGAGACAGAGGCAGACAGAGAGACAGACAGAGAGACATAAAGAGACAGACACAGAGGAGAAAGACAGACAAGAAGAGGGAAAGAGAGCAGAGTGAGAGCAGAGTGAGAGACACACAGAGAGAGACACACAGAGAGAGAAAGAAAGGGGGAGAGAGAGAAAGAGATGTGGACACAGATGAGAGAGACAGATAGATAGAGAGAGGCAGAGACAGAGACAGACCAACAGACAGAGAGAAAAAGAGAAAGAGAAAGATATAGAGAGACAGAGAGAAAGAGGCAGAGACAGAGGCAGAAAGACAGACAGAGAGAAAAAGAGAAAGAGAAAGACAGCAGAGACAGACAGACAGACAAATAGAGAGAAAGACAGAGAGACAGAGACAGGGGAGAGACAGAGACAGAAGAGAGACAGAGAGACCGAATGACAGAAGAGAGAGGGAAAGAGAGAGGATGAACAGACCTGAACCCTGTCCTCAGGGAAATCATGATATGTGTAAGGGAAGGTAGAAGAGGAACAGACTTCCACCCTGTCCTCAAGGAGGGGAGGACAAGAAGGAAGCAAACCTGGGCCTGATCTTCGGGAAGCTGAGTCCTGGAGCAACAAGGCACAGGCCATATTTTCAATGCTAAATATCCTTTCTTAATCTAAGACCCATGGGAGGAAAGAGAATGGTGTGAGCCAGGTCAGGCTGGGTCCCATGAAGTGTGATGGACCTTGAGGTAACTTGTTCTATCTGAAGTCTCCTGTTCATTTCTGATGTCATATTTGAGGCAGGACACTGATAAGCAGTACAAGTCTAGAGGGGACATCCAGGAGAGTGAAAGGCCTGGTAGCTGTCATATTAAGATGTCTGAAGAAACTAGGGATAGCTTAGCCTGGAGAGGAAAAAAAAAAGGCTTGGGGTCATATGATTGTTGATGGCAAATATCTTAAAGACAGAAACAAGCATTTATTAAGCTCCTCCTCGGAGCCAGGCACTGTGCTAAGCATTTTACAAATATTATCTCATTTGATTCTCACAATAACCTTGTGAGATGGGTAATATTATTATTCCCATTTAACAGCTAAGAAACTGAGGCAGATAGAGGTGAAGTGGCTTTCCAGTGTCACAAAGCTAGGAAATATCTGAAGCTGGATTTGAACTCGGGTCTTCCTGATTCCATCCAGAGTTCTATTCACTGAAATGTGAAAGTGCTGACATGTGAAAAACATGTGTCAAAACTCAACCAAGATTTTGTCCAGAGCAGTTCATGCTAGACTATCCTTGTTTCCTTTGTTCTGATTGGCCCCCAGAGAGTAGAAGAAGAACCCTTGTAGGGAAATTTTCAAGGAGTGAGGTTTGGGCTCAACACGAAGAACTCTAAAAATCAAGGCTATCCCACAGTGAAAGGGGCTGGCTTTGAAGGGGATGAGCTCCCCATTATGGAGGTCCTCGCACAGAGGCTGGGCATCCTCACGGGGACAGAGGAGAGTGGGGGTTTTCCTGCACTGATAGACTAGATGCCCTCTGAGGGTCAGAGATTATTATAGGTAGAACGTTAAGGAGCTAGGAGGAGATCGGGGAAGGTATTCCAGGCAGCCTTGGGTCTCTCTTCAGCCCCACCCCACCCCCACTTCCTCTCCCTTGCTCTTAAGCCCAGACCTGGAAGGAGGCTCAGATTAAGGCAAGCCTCCCTTCCCTCTGGGGCTCCCCTGCCCTGAGCCATGACCTTTCAGGAAGAACACACTAAGTTCAATGCACACACTCCTCACACTGCATCTGATAAATATTTCTCGGAAAGCGGAACTCATTCACTCTGTGTTTATGAGCCAGAGGTGGAGAAGAAGCAGGGGAGGAGGGGGTGCCCTGGAAGCCTGACCCAGGAGGATGATGGGAAAAGCTTTAGAAGGTCTTCCCTCTATAGTAAGGGCTTCTCCTCAGGCCAGGGAAAGGAATCCTGTGTCCACCATTTTTGTCCCCTCCATTGGGTCCTGGCCATTGAGGTGCATGAAGTCCTTCAATACACTTCCCCAGCCCCTCAATACACACACAAACACAACAACCTCCCAGTTCAACCCCAACAAGTGGGCATTAGCAGATGGCATCACACACAACCTTAAGCCCCAAGCCTGCAGCTGATGCCATCAATTTGTTAACAGACAGCTTCTTGCAGACACAAAGGGCATCAAAGACGCTGGTTGTGGATGGGCTGCTCCAGATGCCAGACCTCCAGGGGCTGAGGGGAGGAGGATGAGGTTGGCTCATCTGCCAGGCTAGGGCAATGATTTATACCACAGGAAGGAAGAAGTGCCTGCTATGGGCCTCCAAGAGTCTCCCATAACTGTTCTCTTTCCTCTATTCTCCTGTGCATAGATATAGTATCAGTGATATTCCCACAGCTCAGTTATTTCTCTCCTGCTCAAGAAATTGCCTTGGCTCCCTATGTTTCATGGGAGAGAATCCAGATTCTTCTCCAGGACATTCAGTGCTTCCCAGATTCATTCCCCTCCTGTATTCCTGCCCACCCTGGTTCTACACTGTTAGATTTCCTTTGAATCACTGCTTGTTTAAAAGTCCTCCCAATAGTGGTCATCCATTCTCTGCTTGAAGACCCCCACTGAGGGAGGACCAGATGTGTGTGCGAGTCAGATTGAGCCAAAAGCCTTGTGTCAGATTTCCAGTGTGAGTATGTACACTTTGGAAATTGGCAGACCCTGTAAATTAGGGTTCAATTTATTGTTTTGTTGACTAGACTTAACAAAGTGATAGAGAAAATGTTAATTTTCAAATTCAGCTTAAAACAGGGTCATGCATATATATCTTCTTCTGGAGAGCCTATGTTAAAACCAATTCATAAGATTAAACTTAAGTGTGCTGTGCATGTATTTTTCTAGAAAGCTGATTGTTAAATATTTACCACCATACATCAAGGGTAATTTTCCCCCTCAAAGAGCCAGTTTTAAACATTTAGCAACACACCACTGGCCCACTGGTTCAAAGCAAGTCATTCCTGCTTTGAGACATCTCTGATTTCTAGTAACTTTTCCCTGATGGGGAGAGAGTTGGGAAGCAGACTTGTGACATATTAGGTTGGGAGTTTCTAATGAGGAAAATCCCTCTGCTAGGGCAGGTTGGCACCTCTTTGCAACTTTTAGCCTTTGAGAATTATCTAAAATTCTACACTAAATATGTCTATTTTTAGACATATTTAGGGAACACAGTCAATATGTACCTGAGACAGGACTCGAACTCAAGTCCTTCTGATTCTGAAGTTGACTCTCTATTCTCTACAGCACCCTGCCTCTGTTTCCACTACTCTCCCACTTTTCTGGGGATAAGCCTGTAAATCTCTCTTTCTTAGGACAGCTATTCAGATGCTTGAAGGCTGTTCTCAACCCCATCCACACCACACACCCCAAGTCTTCTTTTCTCAATGTCTCCCGCCATGTAATGGGTAAATCCCCCTCTCAACTGGCCAGCAATGTGGAAGAGAGGGAAAGAGAGGGGAAAGATGACATTCTCAGGCCTGGAAAGGACCAGGATGGGCTAGCTAGACCTAAGAAACTTGATTCAAAGATTCCGTTAGAAGAATTCAGGGACCCTCCATGTATGATGGAGAGGTTTCTTTTCTTCCCACATCTAATGACCTCTGGTATTCTTATTCCTCAGTCCAAAGATTCTCTATTCCCTTGTGGATAAATCCTAGAAGTCCCCCATGCTTACAGCCTAGAGGGTGTATGGGGAGGGGCTTGGGGTCAGCAGGGAAAAGGAAAAGAGGAAGCAGATGCCAGACTTGAGCATCTAGTTACAGGGGCAGGGACAAGAGAAGGGGGAGGGGAAGGGAAGAGAGAGCTTTGCAAACCTTAAAGTACTAAATTAATGCTAGCTATTATTACTGCTATTGTTATAGCCACAAGTCCACACCCCAAGGGCCCCTTGATGACCTCATGGCAGTGCCCAGATGCTCCTGCAGTATTAGCCTAAATGTCCTTCATGAAGCTAGATCTGTCTCCATTGCTACTCCCTACTCAGGAATCTGTCATGGTTTCCCAGAGAAAAAGGCTCTTTAGGGTGACATTCAATGCCTCTAGAGTTGAACCTCAATTTCCCTTCTAGCCTCATTTTCCCTGAATCCCTAAGCAAGGAGAGGGGGCGAGGGGATGCTGGCTCCTTACCAACTTTATCAACTTCCACCCACCCAATCTTAGGCTCCTTCCTAACCCTGAACCTTTAACTATTCCTTCCCTTAGAAGGTTCTGCTCTCTTTCTGCCAGTCCAAATCACCCACAATGGACAACTCAAGTGACTAGAAAGCTTCCAGAAAGCCTTCTCTTACAATGCCAGCACCCAGTGACTTTGTCCTTCCAACACCAGATCTGACCCACTCTTGAACGTGCACTGACACATGTCCATGGCTATGCCCTTCCTCTCTCCCCAGCTAGATCAGAGGCTTCTGGGTGGGGGTTATGGAAAGATATCAGATTGGGGGCAATTAGGTGGCTCAGTGGTTAGAGAGCCAGTCCTGGAGTCAGGATGACCCAGGTTCAAATCTGGCCTCAGATATTTCTTAGCTATGTGACCCTGGACAAGCCACTTAAAGCCCAGTTGCCCAGCCTTTGCCGATCTTCTGTCTTAGAACTGATACTAAGAAAATATGGATTTAAAAAAAAATGCCAGACTGGGCTTTGAGGGCAGGGCCATGTCTGTGTCTACTTCAGTCTCGTCACCCCTGAGGAAGGTTTCATGGCACTCATATGAACTGTGAAGGCTCTCAAAACTCGTCTAGTCCAATGCCCTCATTTTTACAGATGAAGACATGGTAACCAAGGGAGGTTAAGTGCCTAAACCAGAACTGGGCATTGAACCAAGGTCCTCTGACTTTGGATATCTGTGCTTGTCAGACGGGACCCCTCCAGGAAAAGTTTGGGGTCAAACTGGAAGCCCCAAGGTTAGGGAGCCTGCCTATGATGAGGGGCCCATGAGCATCATGGTGGATCTCTGGCAGACCAGAGATTCCGGGGAGGGTTTGTGTGCAGGTATCAAGTTGGGCTCCTGTTTAAGTCTGGCATCAATCAATCTCAAATCAGGTGTGGGGGGTGGGGGCAGCTGGGTAGCTCAGTGGATTGAGAGCCAGGCCTAGAGACAGGAGGTCCTAGGTTCAAACCCGGCCTCAGCCACTTCCCAGCTGTGTGACCCTGGGCAAGTCACTTGACCCCCATTGCCCAACCTTACCAATCTTCCACCTATGAGACAATACACAGAAGTCAAGGGTTTAAAATTAAAAAACAAACAAACAAAAAAAAAAAAAACAGGTAGGTGGTGCAATGGGTGGAGGGCCAGGCCCGGAGTCAAAAAGACTTCTCTTTCTGAGTTCAACTCTGGCTTAAGGCATTTACCAGTTGTGTAACCTGTGACAAGTCATTTTGCCCTGTTGGCCTCAGTTTCCTCATCTATAAAATGAGCTGGAGAAGGAAATGGTCAACCATTCTAGTATCTTTGCCAATAAAACTCCAAATAGGATCACAAAGAGTCAGATACAGCTGAAACAACTGAACAATAACATCGATCCATCTCAGACTGGGAGCCTGGGGGGTGTGGAGGAGAGAGGAGTGGGTCTGACGTGGACTCTCAGGGGGAGGGTTGGAGCTTAAGTGTCAGTACCTAGGTCTTTAGGACAAGATCCAAGTGGGTCAGCACTTCAGACTGGTTCCCTAGAGTTAGAGCCTGTTTGTAGACATCAGCAGGCATTTATTAAGTACTCACAACAATGCCAGGCACCATTCTAGGCCCTAGGGACGAAGACAGAAATGCAATACCTGTCTAACTGAATTTAATAAGGAAAAGGGGCAGAGGATGAAAAGTGGGAAGCTGGGTTCTCTTCCTAAATTTGGCTGTGAGGTTGGGCAAGTCCTTTTCCTTCTTTTGAACTTCGATCTGTAAAAGGAGACTTGGTGAACTGAGCACTAAGGCTACTTTCGGCTCTCCAACTTTAACACTGGCATTTATGAAGTGCTTACTATGTGCCTGGCATTGTGCTAAGCCCCAGCGTTACAAAGAAAGACAAATGTGAAGAGAGAAGGAGAGTCTTTAGGCTGGGAAAGAGACAAGGAGGCAGGACAGCAGCTGTCATCATTGAAGGCTGAGCAGCCTCCCTAGAGATGCCCATCTTATGGGAGGAGGAGCCCAGGCTTGGCGGGCAGCTCCGGAGACACTAATTGGAAACTCTAGAGCTTCAGCACCAGAGAGCAGAAGGGCAGGCAATGAAGGATCGACACCAATTAGCCACTCACTGACAGTCTGAAGAGGAGATGAGAACTGTTATCGCTCTGCTTAGTGACTACAGAGACGCCACCAATCAGGATGAGCATAGCATGGGCTAGACTCCTGCTCCACGGTTTCCTCCAGGCTTCCCAGGGGCCAGGGCTCTGTCTCTACTCTTTAGCCCTTCTCCAAAGCCCTTAAGTCCTAGAGAGCTCACAGTCTGAAGAGAAAGAGGAGGAAGAGATCCAGGGTCTTATCTCAGGGAGTTCAGTCAGGGAGAAGTGCCCCAGGACCAGAGAAGGGCAAATGCTTTCCTGATTTTCAAAAACTGGAAAAGAATCTGCAAAACCATAGTCTACTGAGCCTGACTTTGAATCCTAGCAAAATTCTAAGATGTGATATGGAGGGATGATTACGCAGCTAGGTGACATAGTATGTAAGAGTATTAGAATTGGAGTCTAGAAGACCCGAGTTCAAATCCAGTCTTAGATTCTTACTAGGTCTTAGTAGTAAATCACTGGGCAAGTCACTTTACCTCTATCTTAGTCTCCTCAGCTATAAAATGGGGATAATAATAGCACCTACCTCCCAGGGTTGTTGTGAGGTTTAAATGAGATCATTTAAATAGGATTACTTAATTAGAATTTGCAAAAAAAAAAATGGGGGGGGGGACTAAAATGTCCAGACCCTTTGAGCCAGAGACCCCATTATTGGGCTTATATCCTAAGGAAACCATTGATAAGAACAAAATCTCCAAATCCTCCAAGATAGTTAAAGCAGCATTTTTGTGATAGCAAGGAATTGGAAACAAAATAGATGCTCATAGATCGGGGAATGGCCAAACAAATTGTGATACATGAATGGATTGGCAGATGACCATGCTGTAAGAAATGATGAATGTGGGGCAGCTAAGTGGCCCAGAGGATAGAGGGCCAGGTCTGGAGACAAGAAGTCCTGGGTTCAAATTTGGCCTCAGACACTTCCTGTGTGATCCTAGGTAAGTGTTGTAGATAAATTAATAAAATAGGGTGTAAATGTTTAAGATTAGGTATTATTAGGAGGCTTATCAAGCAAGGCTGGAGAATTCTAAATGGAATGGGGAAGCAGGAAGTGGCTCTCCTGAGATGGACTCCATGTTGGGCTGAGTGCAAGTTGCTGCTGACCAACCGACTCAGTGGGAGACCTCAGGGAATGTGGAGTTTGTATCCTGGTATCCTGAAGGAAGAATCATCTGCCTGTGGGAAGTTAGGTCGAGAATGTCAAACCTGACCTGGGCTGCTGGTCATCTCAGGCTGGTTTAACTCCCTAACCGTACCCATCTCAAGGATTAATGGCTGAGGACCTGGGAGAGCTGAATCATCACTGGACTTGGACAGGACTCACCTGACCCCAACTGCCTAGTCCTTACTGTTCTTCTGCCTTGGAAAACAGAAAGTAAGGGTTTTAAAAAGATATAAAGAAGTGATGGATATAGAGAAGCATAGAAAGATCTATATGAACTGATGCGATGACATAAGCAGAGCCAAGAATGCAATATAAACAATAACTACAACAACATAAGTAGAAAAACACACCAAAAAAGCAAAAGGAAATGTAACAAAATTAATAAAGGTCAAAAGGACTCAAAGAGGAGATAAGAGAGAACAACACTAGCTTGCCCATTCCTGGAGGTGGAAGGTCCAACAGGCATTACTGCATGACTTTTTCACTGTTTTGAACAGTTGTACTGATTTTCCCTCTCTAAAAATACTATATGTTGGGAGAGAAAGAAAATGAATCATGGAAACATGAAAAAATATCAGCAAATAAATAAATAAAGTTTTTGAAATAAAAATAATATTTGTCATATGAGATGGCTCTCTGGGAAAGGGAGGGGGAAGCATAGTTGGCATATCTCTGGTGAGGTAAGAGACAGAAGATATCAGTAAAAATTTATTTTTAAAAAAGATTACTTAATAAACTTAAATTAAATGAGATATTTATAAAGTGCTTTATAAATCTCAAAGCACCATATAAATGCTACTACTATTAATATTGAGAAAAATAACAGATTCCTCAGAACCAGCCTAGTTTCCTCAAGAAGAGATTATGCTGGGGCAATTGGGTAGCTCAATAGATTGAGAACCAGACCTAGAAATGGGAGGTCCTAGGTTCAAATCTGACCTCAGACACTTCCTAGCTATGTGACCCTGGGCAACTCATATAACCCTCATCGCCTAGCCCTTATTGCTCTTCTGCCTTGGAACCAATACAGAGTATTGATTCTAAGGCAGAAGGTAAGGGTTTAAAAAAATAAAAAAGATCAGGTTATGCCAGACTAGCTTCATTTTCTATAATGGTTACTAGGCTAGTAGATTAGGGAAATGCTACAAGTATGGAATCATAGCATCATATAATATACCTAGGGGCAGGTAGGTGATGCATTGGATAAAATGCAGGACCTGGAGTCAAGAAGACTCATTTTCCTGAATTCAGATCTGGCCTCAAACATTTATTAGCTGTGTGTCCCTGGACAAGTCACTTAACCTTGCTTGCCTCAGATTCCTAATCTATAAAATAATCTGGAGAAGGAAAGGGTGAACCATTCCAGTATTTTTGCCAAGAAAACCCAAAATAGGGTCATGAAGAGTTGGACACAACTAAAAACAAATGAACAACAGAAAATATATTCCTAGCTAGCTTTTAGTAAAATATTTAATAAACTCATATCCTGTTCTCATGGAAAACATCAAGATGCCAGCTATATGAGAACAGAGTTTCCAAATTTGGTAAACTATGACAAGCGGCTGCACATCACCTGGGAAGAGTGTCTCTAGTGGGGGAGGAAAGAGAGGGGCTCCAGGGATCTGCAATGGGCTCATGAAATTTAAAACATCTGTTAATGAACTAGAGAAAGAAATCGTGACAGGCTAGAGCACAGAGCTCAATTTTATAAGAAGATGGTGAAAGGGAATAAATGTGAAGTCCGACACATGGGTCAAAGAAATCAATTACAGAAGTACAAGATTTAGGAGGTATAGATGGACAGTTAATTTTTGAAAGAGCCACTTGAGACAAAGGCGTAAGATGGTGGCAAAAAAAGTGAAATCTCATTAAGAGAGGCATAATGTCCAGGACTAGGCAGGTGATAATCCTGCTGATCTCTGTCCTAGTCAGAGTATATCTAGAATATTGTGTTCAGTCTCAGGACCACATTTTTAGAAAAAAGTTAACAAGACCAGAGTAATATATCAAGGGAGGACTGCCAGGGCAGTGAAGAGCCTAGAAATCATGGCATTTGAGGAGAAGTTGAAGGCTCCTGACTCTGTCACTTACTGGATGACCTTAAAGAAGTCACCTAACTTTTCTAGGCTTCAGTTTCCTCATCTATAAAATGAGAGGACTGAACTGGATACTTTCTAGTGTTAAAACTAAAAGGATACTGATAACAGAATGACTGGGGTCTAAACGGGGTTGTTATTTGGAAAGTACTTTATAAACCCAAGAAATTGGAGTTCTCCCTACAGAACTCTCCCAGCCTGAACCAGAAAAACAGTATCCACAAATGACTTACAACAATGTAGACAAGATGAACAACAAGGGAGGGGAAATAAAGCTGAAGGTTAAATAATATCATGACCGAGAAGCTTGGCCCTGGGGGAAATTTGTATGGAAAACTGTATACATTGTTAGATTCACTGGATATATTGGTTAGTTTTGCTGAACTGTTTCCTTTTCTCTTTTTTTGTGCTTTTAATTTTTTTAAACCCCTTACCTCGTTTCTTAGGACTGATACCAAGTATCTACTCTAAGACAGAAGGGCAATAAAAGCTGGGCAATGGGGGTTAAGTGACTTGCCTAGGGTCACACAGCTAGGAAGTGTCTGAGGTTGAATTCAGATCCTCCAGGTGTGACACTCTATTTACTGTGCTACCTAGCCACTCCTTCTTTATCCTTTTCTAAAATGGATGGCTCACTGGGTAGGGAAGGGAAGAGGAATACATTAAGAAATAAAGATGTCTGAAAACAAAAGATTTCATATATTTTGTATTTAAATTATCTCTACTTGCCCTTCAGAGGTGCTCTCTTCCAGGAAGTTCTTCCTAACTGCCCCAGTCAACGCTGAGTTCTTTCTCTGAACTCCCACTTCCCTGAGAATGTGAACCCCCAAACTAGTTCATGATTCTCTTTCCCGTTTTCTCTGTTTCTTGAGCGTGAGTGTCCTCCATCCCTTTTTCTCTGCTCCCCTAGTTAAACTAAAAGGTCAGGAAAGATTGAGTCCAGGGCTCCTCTTCCTCCCCTCATCTTCTCTCCTGTGTGGCCAGGCATGAGGCTAAGCACAGAAGAGGTCCTGGATAAAAAGAAAAAAGGCTGAAATGTGTACCTCCCGTGGAGTTTTGAGGTGCTGGGGGAAAGAGAGGGGTAGAAAGGGGAGGATGAGGAAAAGAGAAAGAAAGAGGAGGGAAGAGAAGGCTCCTGTTCAGCAGTCTGGGACCTTGACAGGTGAGACCTTAAAATAGCAGCCAAACCCATACATGGGGAGGTGCTCCCGGCCTGTAATGACCACCCTACCCCCTGCCCCGAGCCTAGGAGTAAGACTGAAAGCTGGGCACTAGGAGAAGAGAGGGAAGGTCTTGGGAAGGAAGCTAATGTAGCCCCTGCCTCCAAGAAGCCATGCATCTAGAAGGGGACGTAAGATTCTATCGTGAGAGACTCAAGGCTCCAGAAAAGACACAGAGTCTACTCTCAAGGGGTTCCTGGTCTGAGGGGAATTCCTAGCTCATACTCTAGAAGAGTCCCTGGTTTGAGGGAAGAGACAAGGCCTTGGCCTGGCCCAGACTCTTGAAGCCTTAATAATTATCATGATGATGAGAATAGTGATTATGAAGATGAAATAAATAATAACCAGAAACTAGGGATGCTTAGTCTGCTGAAGAAAGTACTTGGGGAAGCACGATTGCTGTCTTCAAGTATCTGAAGGGAAAAATAAGCATTTGTTAAGAGCCAACCATGGGCCAGGCACTGTCCTAAGCACACTACAAATTTCATTTCATTTGATCCTCACAACAACCCTGGGAGGTGAGTGCCATTATTGTTCTCATTTTATACTTGAGGAAACTGAAGCAGATAGAGGTTAAGGGACTTGCCCAGGGTCACCCAGCTAGGAAATATCTGAGACTGGAATTTGACCTCATGTTTTCCTGACTCCAGGCCCAGAACTCTATCCACTGTACTACCTAGCTAAGAAATACAAAGTCTCTTCCTGGGCCTATGGGAATCATGGCATTTTCCTGAGCTGGGGGGAGATATGGTCAGAGGTGAGCTGCTGGAAGGTGGCCCTAGACCCACATGCTAGAGGGATGGAGGGAAAAGACTAGAGGGAGAAAGGCAAGTTTGGAGCCTACAGTAATAGACTATAGTGGAGGGGATGAGGAAAGCTTCACCCTTGGCTCCAACAAGCCTACAGGGATGGAGTGAAGAAGACAGAGTCACAGGAAGAGATGAGAAGAGAGACCTCCAAAAGCCCAGACTGGAATGGAGAGAAGAGAGAAGATATAAGAGAAGAAAGGATTCCTCCAGAGGTCCAGGAGAGGATGAAGAAGAGAGGAGAGGAGAGGACAGGAGAAGAGAGAGGAGAAGAGAAGAAAGAAGAGAAGAGGAGGAGAGGAGGGCAGAGGAGTGAACAGAGCCATAAAAGAGGGAGAAAGGGGACCTCCAAAGATACAGGCTTAGAGGATTTGAAGGACAATGACAGTGATGACAGAGATGAAGACAGGAGGAGAAACAACCTGTTCTAGGAAGAGAGCGTGGCTTTACATGGCCTAGAAGAAGACAGGGCACAGAAATGAGAGGAATTAGGAGGAAGTATCACAGAGAATGAAAAGAAAGAATATAAAATATCTGAGCTGTAAAAGTCCTTAGACCACAGAGTCTTAGAGCTGGGAAGCCCTTAGAACAAAAAATAGAGAATTTCAGAGCTGGAAGGGCCCTTGGAATATGGAGCATTAGATCTGAAAGAACCCTTGGAAGATAGAACATTAGAGCTGGAAAGGACTTTAGAACGTAAAATGTCAGATCTGGAAAAGCCTACAGAACATCACAGAACATTAAAGGTAGAAGTCCCTAAGTGCGACTGCCTTCATTCTACTGAAAAATAAACTATGGCCCACACTGGAGAAGGAATTTCCCAATGAGTCAGCGAACAAATTGGGAACTGTTTTAGGCAGGTTGCGTCAGTACGAAATTCGGGACAGAAACCCACTCCCTCAGCTGCCAATATGGCATGGGTAATATCTTGGGCAGGGGGAAGTAAGGGGGGAGGAATTAGTCCTGAGCAAATCTCTGAGCCCCACACTTTGGGTTCATCCCTCAACAGGCTGCCACCTTTTACCTCAAATCCTAACTCCATCAAGTACTGGCATTAGGGGACTCCAGTGAAACCCTTCAGACTTTGGGCTCCCTGAAAGCAGGGCCCAAGTCTCCCTCATCCTGCCTAGAAACTCAAACACTGGGGATATTCTGAGCCTGGCTAGGCTCCAGGGGGGGAGGGGGAGATAGGATCTGTTCTGCCTCCCGCCACCTAGCTTCGTCAGCTGTCGGCCCCCGTGCCAGGCTGGCTCGGGCGCAGGGGGTTGATTCGATTTGGCAGCTTTGAGCTGAAGCATGTGGTGATGGGGGAGCTGGGAGAGAAAGTAAGCACCCGTCACTGCTCAGAAATAAACAGCCTCGGGGCTCTCAAGCTGGGGCTGGGCTCCCAGCTGTGCCCATCCTCAGAGCCAGGATCACTTTTTCCCCTCCCCTGGGCCCTATGTCTGAGGGGAAGATGATATTAGAGGCCGTGCATTTGTATGTGTCTGTGTATGGGAATGCCTCTGTGTTCTTGTGATGTTTCCCACGTCTGTTGGGTACAACGATGTACGACGATTCATCCACCTTCTGTATGAGTCTCCCTGAGGATGACTCTGATTGTGTCCTTCCTGTGGCCATCCCTGTCCCACACTCCCCCATCACCATCACCACCACCACCATCACATTACCCACACTGCACCGATTCCACCTTCATGAGGCTCCATCTCTTGCTCGTGAGTACTAGAAGTTTCTCTAGTTATGGAAGTCTCTTGGGTTCCCAAGCATGACTGTATTTCTGGCTATGACGCTCTACAAGGGAGTCATCCTAACTGGAGATAGAGCTGTGGGTGAGCTTGTTTCCAGGGGTTTCCCCTATATGGTTGTATGCCTACGGAGGGCTGAAGGAGTTTAGCTGAGTAGGGTTGTATGTCTGGGTGTCACTGTCTTGTGGAGATCTCCCTGAGTGTGGCTGTATCTTTGGGGGTAATTGAATCCGGAGGTCTGGGGATGGCTGTATCTTTGTGGGGGTGACTCAGGAGGTCTGGGGATGGCCGTATCTTTAGGGGTGATTGACTCTAGGGAGTCTTTCAGAGCATGGATGTATTTCTGGATTTGGTTAGCTCCACAACGATCTCTTAAGTGTTACCAGGTCTCCAAGCGTGCCTGGTTGCAGGGAGTGGTCTCCCTTTTATGTGATTCTTCCCAGAGGTCTCCCTAGAGATCCTGAGGCTCCTTGAATGTGCCCTGAGTCTCACTACCCCCAGCCCCTGCCCCATGGGGCCATGTATTTATGAGCCACTGCCTGTTCCTGTCCTCTGTGTGATGACCAATCTCAACTCAGCTATGTCCGGCTATTGAGGAAATGACGAGAACACAGAGACAAAGAGTCTGTCTCCCTCACCCTCAATGCCCGGGGCTTCCTCCCCATTCCTGGTCTCCTGCCTTGCCTCCTCCCAAGACATCTCCACCCAAAAGGCGGCAGCATCACTCCCTCAGGCAGAGGGCAGATGCCTTAATAATGCCACCACCAAAGCGCAGCGGGAACTCCGAAGATTCTAGCACCTGATGGAGCACATATCATTCTAGTGTGTGGAAGGCACACCTTATTCTGGAAGTAAAGTCCCACCACAAGCCCGCTTCAGTCTCCTTCTGCAACCTAATCTCCTCCTACTCCCCAGTAAGCTGGATCCAGATCCTCACTGCCACCCTCCCCCAAATTCACATACCACCCTCCTTCCTGGACTGGTCTCCAGTTCTTTGCACATACCCCAGCAGTAATGTGGTAGAGTACAAAAAGTACTAACTTTGGATTCAGAGAACCTGGGTTCAAATCCTGCCTCCAGTGCGTATTACCTACTTCAGTGATGGGCAAACTGCGGTCCATGGGTTAGATGCGGCCCCCTGAAATGTTCTATCCCGCCATGTGACATTATTCCTAATCTGACCAATACAATGAGTAGGATACAATACAATGAGTTGCCTTAGAAACAGACTGACAGATGAGCATTTCCTTTCCTTTGGCCCCCTCTTTAAAAAGTTTGCCCATCACTGACCTACTTGATTATGGGCAAGTCACGAAGTATTCCTCAACCTCAGTTTCCTTATTTGTAAAACAAGGTAGCTGGACCAGAGAGCCTCTTTAGTCTTAGCTTTCCATCTGTTCTGATCCTAGAAGGACCTCCCACTTCTCTCTCCCACTACAGATCTTCTCCATTCATTAAAAGAACAGCTCAAGGGCCACTTCCTCCAAGAAGTCCATCCAGATATCTCCTTAGTTTCTCCAGTAACTTTCCACAGTCTAACAAGTACAATCAGAGAGGCTCTCAGAGCTAGGAGGCAATGTAAAGGTCACTAGTCAAATCGAATTTGACAAATGGAGAAAACTGAAGTCTAGAAAGGGCAAAGGATTTCCCTAAATTTACAAAAACAAGTCAAAGACGGAGCTGGGTCTGGAACAGAGTTCCTGACTCCTGGTCCTGGAGTCTTTCTGCTATATTAGGTATATGAGATTTCCTAGTGAAAAAATGAATTCGTAAACCAATAGCCTCGGAGCTGGAAGAGGCCCTAGAGATCATTGAGTTCAATTTCCCCTTATTTTGCAGGTGAGGAAACTGAGGCTGGGAGAGCTTAAATGACTTACACAAGGTCACATCGCTAGTAAGTAGCAAGCAATCCATCCATAAACATTGATTAAGCACCCTAAGGTGTGCCAGGCACTGTGCCAAGTGTCAGGGATCAGAAGAGTCCTGTTCTCAAGGAGCTTACCATCTCTCTAATGGGGGGAGATAACATGTGTTTGAATATACACAAACAAGCTCCATGCAAGATCAATAGGAAATAATTAACAGAGGTTAGGAATCTCAGAGATTACTTCCCCTTTACGCTGTACAGTTCATGAATGTTCAGAGCTGATGGCTGGTGCAGTAGACAGAACGCAGGGCCTGGAGTCTGGAAGATATCTCCCCAAGTTCAAACCTGGTCTCAGACACTTACCAGATGAATGACCTTGGACAAGTCACTTTCTCACCTATAAAATGATCTGAAGAAGGAAATGATAAACCAGTCCAATATCTTTGCCAAAGAAACCCCAAATAGGTCATAAAGAGTTGGACACCACTAAAACTACTGAACAAAAGCATTGTTGTGAGGCACTGTACTGGGTCCTTCACAAATTGCCCGTTTGACCTTCATAACAACTTTGGGAGGTAAATGCTATCATCATCTCCATTTTACAGACGAGGAAACAGGAAGACAATGAATGGTTGTGACATGCTCAGAGTCACATAGCTTATAAATATCTGGGGCAGGATTTGAACTCAGGGCTTTCCAACTAGAGGTGCAGCCCTCTATCTCTTTGGATACAGGGACATTCTCTTAATTCAGACCCCTTATCACCTCTCCCTTTCACTACTGTATTAGACTCTTGGCTTACAGACGTGAACATCTTCCCAAGCTGCCTCCTAAGTCACAAGTCAAACAACCATGATGTTCTCCTGCTCAAAACCCTTCAATAGCTCCCTATGGTCTGGAATAAAATAAAAAGCCCTGAGCTCATCACTCATGAATTTCTGCTTTCTTTCTCCCACTTTCCTTTAAAGTCTTATTTCACTTTGCTTCCCTTCATGCTAGGAAACAGGACCATCTCTTGCTCCCTGATCTGATCCTATATTCTCCCAATCCCATGCATTCGTGGCTGTAATATGCCCAATTTTTTGACTTTTAAATTTGTTCTCTTCCTTCAAGACCTGGTATAGATGCCTCCTCCTCCATGAAGCCTCCCAGATCCCTGACTCCCAGATATAAATGATCTCTTCTTCCTCCTTCCTTCCTCTCAAATTAGTCCTCAAACTCAGATTTCCTAACTCTAAGCCCAAGGCTTAAAGAGACTGTGTCACCATCACCCCGTCAGCCAGCAAAGTTTCATAGACATAGTAAAGATTTAATAAATATTTGCTGAATTCAGATAGGAATTGCCTCTCTCCAGACCTTAGTTTTTCTACTTCTAAAATGGAAATAGCTTCTACCTGTTCTGCCTGTCTTCTGGGGGACTAGGGTAGGGGGAGGGAGGAGAAATTCAACAAATCTTTATTAAGCACTTACTGTGTGTATAGAGCATTCTGCTCAATTCTAAGGATTTTTTAATTTCCCATTTCTTTAAAAACTTATGATGCCAGGCCTAGAGTTGGGAGGTCCTGGGTTCAAATTTGGCTTCAAATACTTGCTAGCTGTGTGACCCTGGGCAAGTCACTTAACCTCAAGTTACCTCTCTTCTGCTTTGGAACTGATACTTAATATTGATTCTGAGAGAGAAGGTAAGGGTTTAAAAAAAATCACAGCCTCCTGCACACAAGGAGCTTATTGTCAGATAAGAAGGCTATGCACATACACACGTATATGTATAGTCATAGCCTATGTGTGTCACAGGGTTAGAATAACTTCCATTTTTCTGGTGCTTTGAGTTTAACAAAGTTATTTCTTTACAATCCTGTGAGGTGATTAATGAAAAGATTATTAACCCCCTTTTTAGAGAGAAAGAAACTAAGAATCAGAGGAAATGCAATGACTTACCCAGGGTCACAAAGCTGGTAAATGTCAGAATTACAGAACTCTGGACTCCAAAGTTGGAGCACCTCCCACTTTTCCACATTACCCACAAGAATCCTCAAAACTGAGGAGGGGGCCCTAGCCCTCGAGGAGCCTTGAGGGAAAGTGACTTGCTCAGGATGACACCTTGAATCAGGGACAGAAACAAGGAAGAGAGAAAGGAGGAGTTGGTTTGACCCTGTCTAGAGAAGCCAAGAGGGCCAGTCCATCGTCTGCCTATCCATCCTCAGCCTATACACACACACTCCCCAGTGGCCCATGGAGAACTTGGCACGCAGCCCTCCCATTCTTCAGCCCTGTTGATGGCCTTGTTTGGCTGTTGCCTCCTCTTCTTCGCCTGCACAAGCAGCCAGATGGGGGAGAGGAAGTTCTTGGGGTCAGTCTTGGGCCACTGTGTGTAAAGGGCTGTCTCCCTCCCTTTTGCAAGATGAGGGGTCCCCCGAGATCAGGGCTATAGAGCCCCTCTCAGTGCCAGTACTCTCTGAGAACAGAGATGGGGGCCTTATCGCCCCTATCAGACTGGGGATGTCCTCAGGAAAGAGGCTATCTCCCCAATCGATCCCAGGCCTTCCTAGAGTAGAGGCCAGGTGTGCTCCCCCAGATTAGGGCATGCTATGGCTTCTTCCTCCCCTTCAGGTTCCCAAGGACCGAAGCTGCATCTACTTCCTCAGACACCTCGCTTCCTAAGTACAAGGGGCCATCTGGGGGCTACCTAGACACAAGGATGTGGCTCCCCTTCAGATCCTAAGCCCCCCTGGGCCCCACTCCTCAGGAAAAGCTCCTCCCTGTCTCTCCCCACCCTGCCCCCCATCCCTGTGCCGTCTGGCATCTCTAACGATCTGTCTCCATTGCTGCTTGTTACTTTTTTTTCATAACTAAAAATTGACGTTAACAGAGCCCGTGGCTTCAGCTGCCTCTAGGCAGTCATGTTTAGAACCACAGGATATTAGAATCTTAGGGCACAAGAGCGGAATGGGGCTGAGCAGGCCATCAGCCAAACCCCTTTGTTTCAGAAAGGGAGAAACCGAGGCCCAGAGTGGGGAAAAGAGACTTGTCCACAGTCACATAGCAAATCAATAGCAGCAGAGACTGAGATCAGAACTCCAGACCAAGGATTTCATCCCCTAGAGCCTCTGCTCTGAAGATGGGTTTCTTTACAGGCTGGAACAGCAATAGAGGCATGGTGGAGAGGGGAGGGCAGAGATGAGACTTGTGGCATTGAAAACCTGGAAGCTGCCTTACAGACAGAGACAGATATGAGCCGATGGGCAGACAGAGACACAAAGAGACACAGCCACAAGACAGAAGGCAAAAGTCAATAGCCATGGACAGACAGATAGACAGACAGACAGGACAAAGGTAAAGAGACAGAGACAGAGAAACAGGAACAGGTGGACCAAAAGGCTGAGATAGAAATAAAGAGTCCAATGGACAGACAGAAGAATAACAGGAGGTAAGAAAACAGAAAAAGAAGAGAGCAAAGAAGGAGATAAGTAAAGTGAGAGACAGAAGAGACCAATGAATAGACTGGCAGAGAGAGAGAGATGGAAAGGGATGGGCAGAAAAGAACAGACAGACAGGGACAAGGGGATACAGACAGCCACAGAAATAGAGAAAGAAGTAGATAGAAAGAGAAATGCAGGGCAGAGGGGAGTAAATGGAGAGAGAGACAAGAAGAGAAGAAGATAGAGAGATAAAGAGAAGCAGTCCCAGAGACAGACGAAGAAACAGATACGAAGACAAGTGGATCCATAAAGAAAGAGAGACAAGGAAACAGAAAGGCAAAGGCAATCATTTCTTTAAAAGGGATCTGTGTAGAATTCAGTTAGGATCTAGGGAGAAGCTTGGAGCTCAAGCCAAGAGGCAGAGGAGGTAGGATGTGAGGCATCTAGGATGAGGGGGACCCTGGAAGATATCAGAGGCACTGACACTAGCTAAGAGAGAAAGCTGGCAGGACTGAAAGGGCCAGCACAGAGCAGGTCCCCAGCTGTGGCCAGGGAGCTGTTTCCTGCCCGTGAGTCCTGAGCCAGAGGGTCATTAATAATCCTTTCCACACCACAGGCGGCTGGGATCTGAGCCAGGGAGGCAATGTTGTACAAAAGGGAGCAACCAGGGCTGCCAGGCCTGAGACCTAGATTCAAATCCTGGGCCCACCTTGGCCTCACTGGGTTATATGTGCCTGGGGACAACTTTTTCCTTTCTCTGAACCTCCACATTATTGCTATGATTCAGTCGTTTCAGCCATGTCTTACTCTTCATGACCCCATTTAGGGTTCTGTTGCCAAAGATACTAGAATGGTTTGTCGTTTTCTTTTCCAGCTCATTTACAGATGAAGAAACTGAGGCAAAAAGGGTTAAGTGACTTTCCCAGGGTCACACAGCTAGTAAGTGTCTAGAGGCCCAATTTGAACTCTAGAAGAAGAGTTTTCCTGACTGTAGGTCTAGCACTCTGTCCACTATACCACTTAGCTGCCCACGACCTCCACATTACCATCCCTTGTCCAGGCACCCTACAAGCCAAAAAGTAGAATTTCAGGAAAGGATAAGAAAGCCTTTTGGACAGTAGTCCTATATAGAGCCATGGCCCCAGGGCCAAGGCAGTGAGCACTTATTAATCCTTTACTGTATGAATCAAATCGCATTCTCTCAGGGAGGTACTCCTCAGCCATCTGTTTGGGTGCAGGTACATGCTTCGGTACACTGGCCCTTAGCTTCTGTCCCTTCTACCTTCCTCTAGCTCAGGGGTCGACAACGTATGGCTCTCAAGCCATATCTGGCTCTTTTGAGGGCCAGATATGGCTCTTTCTGCAGGAGCCATAAAGTTAATTTTTTTTTTCAGGCACTGTTACAGGAGCGGCACTGTGAGCACTGTACGGCTCTCACGAAATTACGTTTTAAAAAATGTGGCGTTTATGGATCTCATGGCCAAAAAGGTTGCCAACCCCTGCTCTAGCTCCTCTCCTCCTTCAGGAGCTCAGACAACATTCCCTGACTTCAGGAAGCCTTCCTAGGTTGCCCTCCCTTCCCTACCCCAACACACATCCATACACTTGACTCCAATCATTCCTCTCTAAACATTTTAGGACTCCATAACAAGTGGCCTTTCTGGTTTGGGGTTCCTAGAATTCTGACTTGCCTTTCCAATGACCAGACTTGAAGCTCAAGGAGGATAAAGCCCTTCTTTCATATTACCTCATGAGGCAGCCAAGCCTAAGGATGAATCCACAGGAACAGGCATAGAGGAAAGGAAAGAATAAGCATTTACATAGCACCTACTATGTGCCAGATACTAAGTACTTTACAAATATTAATTATTTCATTTGATCCTCCCAACAATTCTGGAAGGTAGGTGCTATTATTACCCCCATTTTACAGTTGAGGCAAAAAGAAGTTAAGTGACTTGAAACTAGTAAGTATCTAAAGTTGGATTTGAACTCAGGTCTTTCTGACTCCAGACCAGCAAATTATCCACTGAGCCACCAGCTGCCTCTACAGGTTCTAGACCTGTAATTTCATTAGTATTGGCAACCCTCAGGCAAGAGTATACCATGCACCAATGTAGGTCAACATATTCTCAATGTAGTTTTAGAGAGCTATCAGAGCACCGAAAGATTCTAGGACTTGTCCAGGGTCATAAAGCTTATATGTGTAAGGGACAGGACTTGAACTCAGGTCTTCCTGGCTTCAGGACTAGCTCTCTATCCACTATACCATATTGCCTCTAGGAACTGAGGAAAGGGCTCAGTAAATTATTATCAACTTTACTTAATATCCTGCCTTTAATGACAAGGCACTTAATTGCCTCTCAACCTGTTAAGGAAGTTTTAGGCCAGACAGACAGCAGGCTTATTTAGAGAGAGCTCAGGGAGATGAGAAAGTGGGGAACAATGGGAGGAGGGAGGAGAATGGCAAGAGAGAAATGGAAAAAGGAGAGGACAGAGAGAAGGAGATGAAAGGGGAGGAAAGGAAGAAGGCAGATGGGAAAAGACATGGAAACAAGAAAAGAGCAGGACAGAAGGAAGGTGGAAAGATGGGAGAAAAGAAGCTTTAAACAAAGGGAAAGAGCCTTACCCAGAGAGGCAGAGAGATGCCTGGCACACAGCAGGCACTTAATAAATGCTTACTGGTGTGACCTGAGGAAGAGGACAGAAGAGAGCCAACAGAAACAGAAATGGACAGATCAAAAATGACTATTCTGCTTAGCCTGATACACTGCATTATTCTGGGGTGATGCTGAGCAAGAAAAGGGAAGGAGACAAAGGGCAACATCTTAACTCCCCCTAACGCAAATCTCCATTACAGGATAATTTTCTCCTCCTGCTCTCTTCCTTTCTTTTCCTCTCTTCTCTCTCTGTTCTTCTTCTTCCCCCATCCCCAGAAGTGGAGGGCTTTTCCTATGTCTGTGTCCTTTCCTTTGCTCCTCTCATTTCTTCCTCTCCTCTTTCCCCTCTCCCCTCTCCCCCATCTGCTCCTTCCCCTTCATCCCTTCATATTTTCCCTTTCCCCATATTCTCTCTTTCCCTCTTCCTTCCCCACTCCTCCTCTCCTCAACTCCTCCTGCCACCAGACCCCCCATTCAATAAACTCCAGTGGCTTCATATCACCTCCAGAATCAAATAGAAAATCTTCTCTTTGATGTTCAAAGTCCTTCATACCCTTGACTCCTTCTATCTTCCAAGCTTATTACACCTTACTCTCTCTCCCCACTTCCCTGCCCCTCTGAGACATTGACAATTGCCTCCTTGCCATTCTTCTAACAAGACACTCCATCTTCTGACTCCCGGCATTTTAACTGGCTGTCCTTCATGCCCGGAATTTGGTCCTTCATCAATCTCCTGGCTTTCCTGCTTACTTCAAATATCAGCTTAAATCACACTTTCTACAAGAAGTCTTTTCCAGTCCTCCCTAACCTTAGTGCCTTCCCTCTACAATTATTCCCAATTTATCCTGTATATATATTATTTGCACATAGCTCTTTATATGTTATTTCCCTCATCATAAATGTGAGGTCCTTAAGAATAGGGATTGTTGGGGCAGCTAGGTGGCTCAGTAGCTCAGGGGATAGAGAGCCAGGCCTGGAGACAGGAGGTCCTAGATTTGAATCTGGCCTCAGACACCTCCTAGCTGTGTGACCCTAGGCAAGTCATTTAATCCCCATTGTCTAGCCCTTACCACTCTTCTGCCTTGGAACCAATATACAATATTGATTCTAAGACAGAAGGTAAGGAAGGGATTTTTTAAAAAAGAAAAGGGATTTTTGTCTTTATTTATAACACCAGGGCTTAGCACAGTGCCTGGAACATAATAGTTAATCAAAAATGCTTTGTAGGTTTACTGATTCCCTCTCATCCCGTCCTTCCCTTCCCCCCCCCAACCTTTTCTGGGCTCCCACTTCTCCCTCCTCCTTCCTTTTTCTTCTGGATTCTCACCTCCCCCTTTTCCCAATTTTCCATCTCCTCTCCTACTTGTCCCTTCTGTCACTCCTTTCTTCATACACTCTTCCCTTTCCATTTCCTTCCTTTACATGTTCCTCCACCTCCTCCTTTTCTCCCTCCTTTTCCTTTCCTTCTTCCTCCTTCATTTTTCTCCTCCATTTCCTCCACCTTCTCCAATCTTACTTCTCCCATTCGATCAATCCCTCCATGGTCTTTACACTGCTGTCACCACCACCCTCCTCTGTCCCTTGCTAGCATCTCAGATCTGAAAAGGGGAAAACAACAGCGCTCTCTTCTCAAAGCTGAAGGAAACTGGATCCTCCTTCCTCCCAGCCCTACCCCCCAGTTCTCTCTGGAGAGTTCCCAAAGGGGAAAGGAAAGAAGTATGAGAGAAGGGAGAGACAGAGAAAAGGATAAAGCTAGAAAAAATAAAGTCATTTAGAAGTGCAGAAAAAGAGATTAAGAAAAGGGTGCTGTGGAAAGATCATTGGTTTGGACCAAGGAAGACCTGGTTTCCAATCCACACTCTGCCACAAACTTCCAGTATGACCTTCTCTGAACATCAGTTTCCTCATTTGAAAAAGGGGATAATCTCTGAATTTTCTATCTGAGGAAAGTGTTTGGTGAGCAGTCTAGAAATGGGAGCTCTTGACTAGAGATGATACATCCTTCACCCCTCTCAGGTCTGGGAAGTGAGGACAGACATCTCCAAAGATGAGACTCATGGACTGGGAAAGAACAGGCCCTAGGGTTTAGGAAATAGTTTTTCCCTAACTCCTAGGCTCTGCCTTGGCATAGACCTCAGGTAGGGGCTCTGAAGCCACAGACCAAAGAGGGATAACAGCTCAAATAAGGTCACAGCATGTGATGAATGAAGTTTTCTCCCCTCAGAGTCCTAGAAGGAGAACTTCTCCCTCCCCCATGTCATCTTTCATTTCTCCTTGCCCTCTTACTCTTTCATACATACTACTCCCACATGCATACTTATGTCAACACACGCCTCACACAAATGGCATAAGCTACCGATCTACCCCACTCACCCCCCCCCCCAGAGCCAGAAGCATCCATTGGACCTCTAATTCCCAACATACTCACTTCGGGGACAGAGTGTCCAACTAATAACATAAACACAAAACATGTAACCAATTGCATATATAGGCATATGAGCACAAATATCTTCAACATGTGAGGAATACATCCACAATACAAAGTACTCGGAGGGATACACAGGACTCCCCCCCCAAATCCTCCTTCCCAACAACATATAAAATTAATAGCACAAACACAAAACACACACCTATATATAGTTATATATCCAGACTCACAAACTGAACTACACCACCACCAAAACCTAACCCTAACTGCCACCACCTCATTTTCTCTCTCCTTCTCTCTGTCTGTGTACGTGCCTCTGTCTCTCTTTCTCTGACTCTTGCTCTTTCTGTCTCTGTGTGTGTCTTTGTTTCTATCTTTCTCCTTTTTTGTGTGTCAACCTCTCTGTCTCTTTCTCTCTGACTCTCTTGCTGTCTCTGTCTTTCCTGTCTCTTTCTCTGTCTTTATCTCTTTGTATGTCTGTCTGTCTCTCCCACAAACCCTTACCAGACTTTAAATCCCCCACAGTGGACATTCTTTCTCTCTCTCTCTCTCTCTCTCTCTCTCTCTCTCTCTCTCTCTCTCTCTCACACACACACACACACACACACACACACAAGCACACAAGCTATGTTCCCTCCAGGACATTCACTGATTATAGGACCATGAATTTAAAGCTGGAAAGAGCCTTAAAGGACATAGAGTCCAGCCCCTATATTTTATAAATGGGGATACTGAGGTACAAAAAGGAAATTTTCCCAGAATCACATAACTAGTAAGGGTTTATGGGCAGGCTCTGAACCAAGATTCTCCAAGTCCAGTAACCTTTCTACCATACCCATTCTGCCTCTCGAATCTATGCCCAGATATACCCCAAACCTTACTTATCCCTAAAGGAAACTGCACGGGGACAAAAAAAAACAAAACACAGTATACACCAAAGAACACACACAAAGACACACCCAATATGAGACCAATATGCCACAGGTCCTGGTGGGATACCCACCTCCCCAATACTGGAGGGGTTCCACCCCATATCTACCCAACAGAATACAAATACAACTGAAGATTTGTACATATCCGTCCATACACAACACAAAGTATAAAAACAAAGACACAGCAACCACCACCACTCAATACCCCAACCTCCCACAACAGCCCATATTCACATCTGGAGACACTCCTTCAGGTGAAGGGACCAGTTTCCAAAGGTATTATCCATCATCTCCAGGACTGAATGGAAATGAACCCTCCCCATTCCCAACCCTTACTCGGGTCAGTCTGATTCTCCCCAATAGCCCCTCAGTAAAGAAAGGATTGGGGCAAGGATCAAACAGAGCCATGGCCACTAGGAGAGAGATGGAAAGAAGCTGGAGTGGAGGGGGCAGGGAAATGGGAAGATGCAAGCAAGGGGAGAGAGAGAGAGAGAGAGACAGAGAGACAGAGAGACAGAGAGAGAGACAGAGACAGAGACACAGTGAGAGAGGGAGGGATAGACACAGACACAGAGAGAGAGAGGGAGGGAGGGAGAGAGAGAAAGAGAGGGGGGGAAGGAAAGGAAGGAGGGAGAGAACAGATGGAGGAAAGACTTGGAAGGAAAGAAGAGAGGCAAAAAGAGAAAAGGGAAAGATAGGGAACGAGACTAGTTTAAAGCAAAAAGGCAAGACGCATTGAGATCCAAGGATTATGGAGCTTTGGATCAAGAATAAGAGATTTGGAGATGGAGAGGAAGTAAGGACTTCAGGATAGGAAGAGTAGAAGCACTAGCATAAGCCGGTGATCGGGGGTTTTAAGATCGTAGATTATGGTGCTTTGGGATCTGGATTTTAGAGGCTCTAGGACAGGGTTAGGCGCTTTGGAATGAAGAGATTGGGCACTTTAGGGTCAGGGGTTTAGGCACTTAGAAATCTGGCTTTGGGCGCTTTGGGACAGGGAGCTATGGTGCTTGGAAAGATTCAGCGCTTAGAAGCTTGGGTCTCGGGTCCTGCAGAGTCCAGGAGTGCCTCCCCCACCCACTACGGCCGTGCACCCCCACCCCGGCCCGCGCCTTCCTTACCTGCAGGGTGTCGGCGCAAGGCTGCTGCCGCTGCTGCTGCGGTGGTGGCGGCTCCTCGTCCGGCTTCAGGAAGACCTGCTGGCCCCGCCTGAGGAATTGGACAACGGCGATGAGGATGTGCTGCAGCACTAGGACCATGCTTGCAACCGCCCACCTGCCCGCGAGCCAGCCTGGCCAGCGCTCCGCTCCCTCCGCTGGCCAAGCTCTCCCCGGCCCACCAGCTGCGCTCCTCCCTCTGGGTCCGCCCCGGACTCCGCCTTCCCAAGGCTGGCCCCGCCCGTCCCCGCCTCCCCAAACCCTCCCTCCCCCACCTCCGGGTGCTAGGCGGCTGTCTTGTTCGCACCCACACGGGGAAAGTGCATCCCCCTCCCGAGTGGTTTCTGGTCCCCCATTCCAGATGCTCTCGCGCTCTCTGGCAGGATTCTGTACCCCCTCTGCTGCCTCAGCCGGGCCCGCGCCCTCCCGGGAGAGTTCCATTTCACCCCTGCCTCCCTCACCCCACCACGTCTCCCCTAGTTTCGCGCAGCGCAGCGTTCCGAACGTGGCCCGAGACTACGGGTGCGGTCCGAGGGCCGGATAGGCCCGGGACAGGCCGCGTGCAGCCTTACAGTAGCCACACCAGTCTGGGGACGGATGGTGGAAATCTGAGCCACCTGCCCCCTGGCCGGAGTCCACCCCAGCTCTAGTCCTCGGGCCAAGCCCTGAGCAGTAGGGAAGGAAAAGCTCAAGTGAAATAATGCAATACCATTAAGCACCTAGTGTGCGTGCGCAGGGGCTCTCAGGGTTCTGTGCTGAAGCAGATACAAAGTTTAGATAAGAAGTCCCCCAGCCCCAGCCCTGTTCTGGTGCCACTCACAGAGGCCGGCTAAAAAAGGAGCTGTCTATACCTGTCAGGGCCTTGCCCTTTGGGACACTGGAAAGCAGGCCCAAGGAGGTCTAGTAAGTTACCCAAGGTCATACATCATGAGAGTCCAACCCATGGAATCCACAGACACAGGAACTCCTGGCTTTTCACCCTCTCTGTGCCAACACTGGGAAAGAGGTAGGATCAGGATTCTGCTAGAGCTACCTAGAACCCAGCCAATAAATTATTAAATTTTCAGTATAAGCAAAATCAGCAAAGGCCTAAAACCAAGCTTGATTTATGGTTTTGGTGATTGTCTAGACTTAAAAAGTATTGGAGAAAATGTTGATAATGTTGATAAACTTAAAAGTGTGCCAAGCAACTTCCCCCTGGAGAACAGGTTGTTGAGTATTTACCAGCCACCCTTGGTGGGAACCTAAGAATTAAACTTTGGCTCCAAGAGTCTTAGCCATGCTCAAGTCCAAAGCCCTCTTTGTACAGAGGGGAAAACTTGGGCTCAAGGTGGGGAAGGAACCTGTTCATTGCCACAGAGAGGAGCTTTAGGTAAATATGAACTAAAACTATGGGAACCTGAGTTCTTTTCTCTTACCTTTTAATATGGAAGGAAGGGCATTGGTTAGAGGAGACAAGTGAGAGGCACAGGTTCTAAGACGCAAAGAAGTTAAGGCATTTAGGACAGAGAGAGAGAGAGAGAGAGAGAGAGAGAGAGAGAGAGAGAGAGAGAGAGAGACAGAGAGAGAGAGAGAGAGACAGAGAGAGAGAGAGAGAGAGAGAGAGAGAGAGAGAGAGAGAGAGAGAGAGTGTTTACAAATCAACCAGTAATAGAAGCTGAGGGTTTACTCTGAGTTTCATCTCCCATAATTCGCCTCTGCCCCCTGCTGTCTCTGTCGAATCACACATCCAGGTTGCATTTGTGGCCAGGGAGGAGAAAAAACACTTGGAAGGGCCCCAAGTCTGCCCCAACCCTCAGGGGTCGTTAGGTCCAGATGCCTCTACTCCATCTCTGAAGGAAGAATTCCTGGATCATGTCTCTCCCAATGTGTCCCAAGACTTGATGCAGTGAAAGTTTGGGGCCACCAAGCCCTTGCCTCTAGGCAGAAGCTCATCAGGCTCCCAGCACAGGTAGATGAACCAACAGGCTTTCATCTGACATCAGCCCTTCCAGCAAGGTTACTTAACCCAGTTTTTTATGGATTCAGGGCTCCACTCAACCCTCATATCGATATCATAGTGTTCTTTCCCCTAACTTGCTCTTCTCACAGAGAGCAATTGTTAAATGTTTGGTATATTGCTTTGTATCTTGACTCTCTTTCTAGATGTTTTGAGGGTAGCACTCATTTTAAACATAAATCCCATAGGTCTTAGTATGTGTCACATATTTCATGAGCATTTCATTAATTCACTAGAATGATTAACAAAATAAGGAGGCCAAATCTGCTAAGATCTACCCAGGACAAATGTAAAGTCTTAACATTTGCATGTAAAAAAAAATCGCCTTTGCAAGTACAGTACTTTTCTATGAAAAAGATATGGAGGTCTTAGTGGACCAGTCATTCAGGATGATTCCACAATCCGAAAAACAAATGCAATCTTAACACAAGTATTCAATGTCAAGAATGAATACAATAAAATTTGGTAGCTCTGCTATCCTCTGCACTAACCTACTACATCTGGAGTATTGTGTCCAAATCAGGGAAAGTACTAGCTGGGAAAATGAATTTCTATTATACTTATTATGTGCCAGATACTGTGCTAAGCACTTTATAAATATTAATCTCCTTTTATCTTCACAATATCCTTCAAGTTAAGTGCTGTCATCCCCATTTTAACAAATGGGTAAAATGAGGCAAAGAGTGCTTTTGTTGTTGTTGTTTTAATGTCTTGCTCAAGGTCACATAATTAGCAAAGATCTGGAGGCTGGATATGAACTCTGGTCTTCCTGACTTAAGGTCCAGGGCTCTATCCTCTGTGCCATCTAGCTGCCTCAGCTGGAGGCTGTCTTAGAGATGTTTAATCTGCAGAAAACAAGGAGGGGAAGAGAAGTAGAGTGATCAATAGCCCTATGAATTTAAAGGGATGACACACAGAGGAGGGATTAGACTAGTTCTGCATGGCCCCAGAGTGCAGAATTAGGAGCCATGAATAGGGTGAAAGATGGAGAGGCAAATTTAGATTCAATACAAGTGAAAGCTTCCCCTCAATCAGAGCTGGCTCAATGGAGACTGAACTGCCTCAGGGGGCAGTGAGTGAGTCTTGACTAGAGGTCTTTAAGCACAGTAGGAAGAGTGCTTGTTGGGAATAGTGTTCAAGAACAGGCTCAAGTTCAGATCCTTTCCAGCTCTGAGCTCTTGCAACTAATCCTCCTACCCTCCCATCCCCTTGCTCTATGTGCTCAAGAATATGCCCTAGTTTCCTGCTCTGCTGCTTTGGTACTTCAGAAATTGAATTCTGTCTTATTCCTTCCCCCAAATCCTTCCAGGGATAAGAGTCCTTCTGTGATCTCTAGACCCTTCTACACGCTACCAGACCTTCCTGAGTGTCTACCTTTCAGGATCCCACCCGAACTAGAAGCAGCATGAAGAACACTGCAGTAACAATAATGGAGCCAGGAGAGCTGAATTTGAATTCTGTCTCAGATACTTACTAATTCTGTAACCATTAGCAAGGCACTTCACTCCCCCAGAGCCTCAATGTCCTCATCTATAAAATGGGAATAATAATACTTGTACTACTTGTTTCATAGGGCCATTGAGAGGACAGCATTCAAAAAACTTTAAAAGGCTATAGAAATGCGAGTTTTTATCAACTATTTAATGTGAGTCATGGTAAGTAGCACCTTACACTCTCTAGATCTCAGTTTCCTTTTTTTGTAAAGTGGGGATAAAAAATACTTACATCTACCTTGGAGTACACTGTGTTCCATTACCCTGCCAGGACTTCCACCATCTGCCAACAGAATCCATTAATTCCATGCTTCCACCCACCTGTCAAGACATCCCCACAATGCCCTTGTTTGCTCTGCTGTTATTCTCTTGGTCATGCCCATCAGCAAGGACTTCAGATAACCCAGCTGTTCTGCTCCATCTCCTTCTAGAACACAGTCTCTCATCCCCACAACTAAAACCTACCTGATGCCAACTGCTTACCTGCCAGGACCTCAGACTGGTATGCATCCACTAGCTGGAATAGTCTCTACTTCTCTTTCCCAAACCCAGTCCCAAGCACCTCTAATGCTGCTCATAGCACTTAGGACAGCAGGAAGAGCTGGAAGGGATCTTAGACATCATCTAAGCAAATCCTCTCACTCTAAAAACATTCACTCTAGAGTAAGAAAAGGCCTTAAGAGTTCATCTAAGCCAGGGTTGCTTACCTTGGGGATCCAAAGACCCACCAAAAGGTCTCTGGATTGATTTCAGGAAGATCTTTAAACTTGAATTGGAAAAAATACACCTTCATTTTCACTAACTTCTAACTGAAATTTGGCAGTTCCTTCAGTTATAATTTAAAAAAAAATCCAAACATCTTTTTGAATAGAGTTCACCAAGACTGCCAAAGGGTTCTATGACACACACAAAATGGTTAAGAACCAGGGATCTAAGCCAAATACCTTATTTCACAAAGAAAGAAATTGAGGCACAGAGAATAGAAAGAGCATTCTCTAGGTCTCATAGTGAGGGCCAGGGCTCCGGTTTCTGGCCTCCAACTCCAGAGCATTTTCCATCACACATCCCCCCACACCCCACCCTAGGATAGGTAAGAAAGTTTAGGGCCAGAAAGGGAAAGTAACTGCCAGGTCCAAGGTCATATCCTAAACCAATTAGTGGCAGAGCCAAGGCTTCTTCAAACTCATTATAGAATTAGATTAAGATCTTGAGCTAGAAAGAGGCATAGCAATCATCTAGTCCAAACCCCCATTTTGTGGAGAAGGAAAACTGAGGCTCTGGTAAATTAAGTGATGCTCTTAGGTAGTAAGTGGCAGACAGGATCTGAACAGAGATCCTCTGACTCCTTATCTAGGGCTCATGCCCTTGTCACCCTAATGCCTACCAAAATGCCTACCTTTCTATTACATCAGAACTTGCCCATCTCTGAGTTCCATTCCCATAGAGGGACCACCTACATAGCTTTTGAACATGCCTTGGTCACTTGCCTTATCCTTCCCTGTGTTTGGTCTCCTAATCCAACTATTCTCTATTGTCCCCACCCACAGGCAGCTGGGCCCCACTGATGTCAGACCACCCCTTCAAGTGTATCTGACACCCAGGGCTGGCCCTCAGGGATGACTCAATGCTAACAGGCTAGTTGGACTCCTGAGGCTGGATTTATAGAGACTGAGTCATCAAGAGAGGGCACTGCAGGCTGTGGGGCTGGACTATATGAGCAAGACTTGGGTGTGATTTCTAGACCCTTGGGAGGTCTTTGCTTCTCCTGTTTATGATATGCAAAGAAGCCACCTGTTCTCCCAAGATTCATAAAAGGTGGGTCCCAAATGGGAGAGCCTTTGGGGCAGTGAAAACCAGTAGAAGAAGCCTGGCAAGAGCTCCTGAAATGATCGCCAATAACGTCAATGAAAAGAACCTTAAAACCAAGCCAAACACTGTTCAGTAATTGTCCTGGTCACTCCTGGCCCAGGCGAGAGATGAGGAAAAACCTCTGTCTTCTGTCTTTTCAGAGGCAGGGACCGCTGGGTGAGGGATATTACAAACACCATCAGAGGTGTCTGATACATACCCAGAACAAAAGGTATCAATACAATATTAATTTGAAAAATAAAATAAAGGATGCCTATGCAGCCACAAGGCCTCATGAGGGAAAGAAACAGAGACTGACTCCCTTGAGCATACAAGAATACATTCTCTTAGGGAAGAGACTGAAGAGATCCAGGGAGACAGTTTGCCAAGGGCTAGAGATGCCACATCCTCTGCCAATATACCCTGGGGTCAGTTGGACATGAAGAATAAAGGAATGCCTTCAGTCAACACTAGATGTTGAGCCCAATGTGGATGGTGTCCTCTGGACTGTGGGAGCAAATGGAATGCAAAGATAATCCCTGCTTTTGGGGCAACTATGTGGTCAAGTGGATTGAGTCTTGACATTGGAATCAGGAAAACCTGAGTTCAAATCCATCCTCAAATCAGCCTTCCTAGCTGTGTGACCCTGGGCAAGTCATTTGACATCTGTCTGACTCAGTGTTTTTAATGTGGAAAATGGGGAAGATAGTAGCACCTACTTAGATAATATTTGTGAAGTGCTTACATAGTGCCTAAAGCACAGTGGGTGCTTATTTCCTTCCTTCCCTGCATCCTCTATTGGGAAAGGACGTCCTAAGGCAAGTCTCTGCCCCTCTGTAGGTCTTAACTTTCTCAGGGTTGAGTTAAGGCTCAACATTTTGTTCTAAGGTTCCATGCTCTAAGATCCCTCCCAGCACCAATATTCCATATTCTAAGGACCCTCCCAGCTCTGACATCCTTTATTTAAAGATACTGCAAATGAAGACATTGGCAGTTGGGGAATAGTGGGGGTGGTTACTGAGCTGGAAGCAAAGTCCCTGCTATGCCCTGGGGCCTGTCCAGACATGATAGAGCCTGGGGGGAGGAATTGCTCACCAGCCAGCCTTCCCAAACCTTCCCAGCCTATTCCTGTCATTTCAAGGAGTCTGAGTCAGTTATTCCAGGTCCCCTGGAATTGGGGGCAAATTGGGTAGATGCTTGACTCAGCAAAGTATAGGATGAAGCACCAGACCAAATGGAAGATGGGTTTCCTGCCTAAGTCTGAGGGACTGCCCCCTGCCCTCCCAGAGCCCTTATCTGGTGAAGGAGACATGGCCCCTGCTCTTGCAAAGTGCTCTGAGGGAGGAGATATGGCCCCTCTTCTGGGAGAACCCCTATTTGTTGGAGGAAACATGGCCCCTGGACTGGAGGAGAACCCAATCTGAAGAGATGAGGAGAGACATGGCCCCTGACCTGGGGGAGGCCCGAGCCTGGGCACAGAGTAGCCTTTTCTTAGAAGAAAGGTTCATTGAGCTACTGACCCTCTCTTGCCAAAAAACAAAACAAAAAAACAGTTGCAGTAATTAGGGTGGCCAGAGACAGGTCCAGTTCATCAGAGAAGGCCTTGTGTAGAAAATGAAGGTCAGTCACTATTTGGGAAGAGAGGATCTTAGAATCTTTCCATAGGACTCCTCATTGGAGAGCTAATACCCAACCATTTCCTATCTAATATTCTGACTTTACTCTAATCCAGCTGGGTTCCTTCTCACTCCCTGCTCCTCCATGCCAGGTTCACAGATAATAATACACATTTCTAAAGCTCTGTACAGTTTAGAGGGCTCTTTCCTCACAATAATCCTCTGAGTAAGGTAATACCAGCATCATTATACCCATTTTCAGATGGGAAAAGTGAGCCTCAGCCTTATCCAAGGTCACATAGCTAGCTAGCTCCTGGGAGCCAGAGTCAGGATTTGTAGAGGTCTTCCAACTCCAAGACTAAGCATCCTTTCCATCACAACCTGCCTATAGTCAGGCATCTCCTCTGTTGCCAAGCTGGTCCCTGATCTTCATCATCCTTAAGGGACCCCGCTTGAGTTCAGCCTCCTCCAGAAAGTCTTCTCTGACCACATCCCCCTACCTCAGCCCACAGGGACCTCTCCCCCTCCCTGGAACCCCTACAACCTTGACATTGCACACCACTCAATTGAATTTCTCTGATCCTGTCCTCTCATCCCTTCTGATGTCTCTCCTGTCCCTTGACATCTGGTCTGGGTCTACTCCTGTCAAAATCCCAGGCCAGAGTCTGAAAGAGCTCCCTTTATTTTACAGAGGAGGCAACTGAGGTCCAGGTAGAAGAAGGGACATGCCCAAGATCACAAATTGAGGCACTGTCAGAACCAACATTAAACCCCAGGTCTCTTCTTCTTCCTCCTCCTTCCACATGGTGGCCAAGCTGGGCCCACAGTAAAGACTTAATAAACACTTGTTGAAGGATTGATTTAAGTGGTTCAGAGGCAGAGGCAGCCCCTGCAGGGCTGGAAAATACAGAATTCCATCTCTAAGGCGCTGTCTCCATGGCAGCCAGGTACTGCAAGTCCAGCGTCCTAGCAACCGGAGGAGGATGGGAGAATGTAATCAGGGACTCTGAGAGCTTCCTGGGCAGGGCCAGGGTCAGGGCCAATAGACAGGAGAGGGGATGAAAGGGAAGGCTGTGACCAGCTTAGAGGGCTCTAGTCATTCCCCATGGTTGGCCATCAGCAGCTGGCCAGCTGTTCTTGTAGTCTAGGGGAAAACAGAGATAGACCCCAAGAGAAAATGCAGATTGAGAGACAAAGACAGAGACAGAGAGACAAAGAGGGATACAATGAAAAAGAAAAAGACTGCTACTAAATGACTAACAGAAATAAGAGAGAAGGATTCTGAGAGTAGAGAGTTACTTAGGAAAGAGAATGAGGCTAAAGGAAAAGTCTAAGAGAGACAGAGACAAAGAGAGGCCACCAGAAACTGAGCAAGCGAGGAGCAGAGATTGTGAAGCAAAGAGAATCAAGGAGAGATGGCTGGAAACTAAGATACAGACACAAAAAGACAAAGCAGAACATAAATAAAGACACAATGGGATAGAGACCAGAAGGAACAGAAAGCCACCGAGAGATGGTCAGACACAGAACGTCAAAGACTGAGGCTGAGAAAGACATAAGACAGAGAGATCCAGAGGATGACAAGCTAAGGGCTGAGACCCAAAGGGATACTCAGGAAGGCTGGTGAGTGGCAGCTAGAAATGAATAGCTGTGACAGCAGCATAGCAAGGCCAGAGGGACAGCAATAAGGAGGCAACTAATATAGGAACAGATGATGGGGTGATAGAGACATAAGGAAGGAGGAAGGCAAGCTCTGAAAGGCTGATGACAAAGAACAATGAGAGAGATGGTGGCGCTATCTCTGGGACAGCTTAGGTTTCAGGTTTAAGCCAGAGCCTGAAAGTAAAAGGACTGGGTCCTAGTCCACAATTCTCTGTGTGACTCTGGGTCTCACTCTGATGCCTCAGTCTTCCCACCTATCGCATAGGAAAGATTCTGTCCTGACCCATTATAACCTCCCAACAAGAGATCTTAGAGAATCAGAGCTGGAAAGCAATCTTAGAACATAGAACACAGGATATAAGAGCTGAAAGAGACCAGAGAAATCATCTAGTCCCACACTCTGATTTTATAGACAAGGAAACAGATTCAAAGAGAAGTGACTTGGAGTCTAGAAACCCCTCAGAAGGTCTGGAGGCTGCTTCACAAATAGGATGGGGAGTCTATACCAAGTATCAAGGGTCACAGTGGAACAATGGAAAGAGGGAAGTTGGCACAAAGGCAGATCCTGACTTTTTGGAGAGGAAACCTCTTTAAAAATGAAAGCTTCCTCATCTACAAAATGGAAATAGTAATAGCCCCTGCGTCATATAGAGATAGCTAAGTGGGCAATGGATAGAGTACTGGTATCAGGAAGGCCTGAGTTCAAATAAAGCCTCACTAGCTGTGGGATCCTGGACAAGTCACAAAACCTCTGTCTGCCTCAGTTTCTGCAACTGTCAGATGGGAATAATAACAGGTCCTACTTGTCAGAATTATTATGATGATCAAATGAGATATTTGTAAAGTGCTTTAACATAGTGTCTGGCATATAACAGATGCTTAAGAAACATTTGTTCTCCTCTCCCCTCACAGGACTGTTGTAAGGACTGAATGAGATAATATATGTAAAACACTTTGCAAACCTTGAAGAGCTATATAAATGCTATGATTATTAGTAAACACTACATAAATGTTGTTATTGTTATTACTAATGTGGTTATCCCAAAGAGCCTTTCAAAGGAATAGGTTCCCTGTTACTGATGGTCTTCAAGAAGGGAGGCTGGCATGGTGTGGGGGAGGCACAACTAAGTAACACAGTGGATAGAGAGCCAGGCCTGGAGTCAGGAGGACCTGGGCTCAAATCTGACCTCAAAGACCTTTAAATGTGTGACCCTGGGCAAGTCACTTAGCCCATTTGCCTACTCCTTGTCCTTTTGTCTTAGAGTTGTTACTAAGACAGAAAGTAAGGGTGAAGGAGGAGGAAGAGGAAGAAAGAAGAAAAAAAAAGGCAAGAAGGAAGAGGAGAGCATTCACCATTTCTCTGTAGATACGGTGGAGGAAATACCTATAAGCTGAAATAGCTCCCCTCCCTTTGAGTACCCTTCCAACGCTAAGATTCTGTGATGCAACAATTAATAATAATAATTATTATTATAATACTTCTACGGCATTTCAAGGATTACACAGTTCCTTCCATACAACTCTTCAAAATAGATAATGCAAGTATTACCTCCATTTTATAGATAGGGAAACTGAGGTTTGAGGTGACGGAACTTGCCCAAGGTCATACAAGTAGTAAGGGACAGGACCAAAGCTCAAACCCAGAGCTCTCTGACTCTTAGGTCCTTAACTTGGGCTCTGTTAACTGGGTTTTTAAAAAGATTTTTGGATAACTATATTTCAATAAAATTGTCTTCCTTTATAATCCTGTATATTTTATTTTATGCATCTAGAAACATTATTCTGAGAAGGGGAAACAGAAGTAAATAAGCATTTATATAGCACCTACTATGTGTTAAGCACTGTTCTGAGCACTTTATAAATATTTCCTTTGATCCTTACAACCCTGAAAAATAGGTGGTACTTTCCCCCCATTTAAATAGATGAGGAAACTGAGGCAAGTAAAGGTTAAATGACTTGTCCAGGGTCACACAACTAGTAAAGGTACGAGACCTGATTTTAATTCAGTTCCTCCTCACCCCAGGACCAGCACTGTATTTACTGCACCACCTGCCACTGAAATCTATGGACTTTGCCAAACTGAGTGCCAAAGTCCATGACACAAAAATAGGTGAAGAGCCCTGCTCTACACTCAGTGATCTTTGCAATGAGCCACAGACTCAATGGGAGCTGACAGCCAATGGAACTTGGTGTGTTCCTGGGGAGAGGAAGAAGAGGACAGTGACTCTAAGGGATTCTAAACAGAGAAATGTCTGTCTCTGAAGTGTCACTAGCAGGAGGAAGCTCTGGAAGAATAGGCAGGTGGTCTTGAAGAGCGAGAGGAAGAGAAGAAGGCACTGGGGGATGTGGAAGAGAAGAGGGAATAAGGAAAGACCAAGGCGTGTTAATGAGCCTGGTTTATGGATCAGGTAGTGCAGTGCACAAAGTGCCTGGCCTCAAGTCAGGAAGACTCATCTTTCTGAGTTCAAATCTTGCCTCAGACACTTGCTAGCTGTGTGATTCCAGGACTTAGCTCTCTTTACCTCAGTTTCCTCATCTGTAAAATGATCTGGAGCAGGAAATAGTAAACCACTTCAGTATCTTTGCCAAGAAAACCCAAAATGGGATCACTGAGAGTCAAACTGAAATGATGGAACACCAACAACTATAGGTCAAAGGGAGATTATAAGAAAGCAGGGAGAGACGAGGTCAGGGAGGGTATTAGACAAGCCTTGGAGAGCCTTGAATGCAAAGATGAATCTCACCTTTCTCCTGTGAGTCATTTGAAACAATGGTAGTTCCCTGAGAAGGTACGATAGCAACTCACACCCTGTGTGTTTGTAGGAGGGATGAAGAAGGAGCAACTGGAGATAAATGAGGAATCCACTACAATCATCAAGTCAGGAAGGGTAGAGGTGTGAGCTCTTGTGGGGAGCCTTGGGGACAGAGAAGCAGGCTTTTACCCTCTGTCCCCAGTTCTATCCGTGTCTCCTCCTCTTCCTGTACCTCTATGTTTGACCCTCTATACTTGGTATCTCTCTCTGTCCTGTCTCTGATTCTCCTGCACATGAAGGGATAAGACCAGAGACAGGGAGGCTGGTACAGTAGCCACTCCAATCATCTGATGAGGCTAAGGTCTGAGCTCAAGCAAAAGCCACAGAGATGGAGAGAAAGGGAAGAATGACGAGACTTTGAAGCAGTAGCAAAGACAGGATTTCAGGAGTGACTGGAGGTGAGAATGGGGAAAAGAGTCAGAATTAGCCCAGAAAGTCAGAGGAGGTCCATGGGGCTAGTGACAGAGCTAAAGTATGTCAGAACAGAGGTAAATTTAGAGGGAGAAAACAAACTCTGCATGGGATGCAGAGATAGAAAGAGATGGCTGGAAGGATGATGGATCTACCAGGAAACTGGTGAGGGGACCAAAGATAACACCACACCTGGAGCAGTTAAAGGAACTGGGGGATGTTTAGCTGAGAGAAGACATGATTGTTCTGTTCAAGGGCTTAAAGCACTATGATGTCTAAGAGAAGATTAGAATTGTTCTGCTTGGCCCCAGAGGGCAGGACAGGGAGCAATAGTGGGGAAAGTCAAGGTGTTGCAGAGAGACAGATTAAGGCTAAATATAAGGAAAACCATATGAGCCATCCCAAAGTGGAATATACTGTCTCTGTGAGGTCCCCATCATGGGGCTGGATGATACTTGTCAAGGATGTTGCAGGAAGGATTCCAGCAGTGTACAGACTGGATATCTAGCCCTCTGAGGTCCCCTCCAGCTGGGAGATTCTGCAACTTAATCTTCCCATCCCTGGCTCTAGCCAGGGCTGGGTAGAGTGTGAGTGTGGTGGGCAGATTGATCTGCCCTTCTCTCTCTCTTTCTCTCTCTCTCTCTCCCCCCAACCTCTATGGGAATTATTTTTAGTCATCCTCCTCCTCCCTATCATGCACACCTTCCCTGAGAGGTCACAATAGTCACAAAGCTCTTGTTGTGATGGTTACGGGACACAGTGGGGAACTGGGAACCGATGAACACGTCAGCTGAACTCATTATGAAGATCATGTTAATTAGTCCCTATTATTGTTAATAATGCCAACAGCACCTGTCATCAGCTCAGCTAAGGTGCCCCCCTCCAAGGGGGTGGAGCTGTATGCTCCTCAAAGGCCCAGGAACTCCAGCCTTCCCATTGGCTCACTTCCTCCAGGAGCCTTCTTAGGTTCCAGATTTGGAGCTCTCTTAATGTCTAATATAGGCTTCTGGTCATGCCAGTAGGAGGCAAAGGGAGAAGGGAAGAAGAAAGGAAGAGGATTCCATCCTAAAACTCAGAGAGACCTTATAAGAGAATGTTGCACTATCATAAAAAGAACCTTGTAAGCCATGACAGCTCCTAAGGTCCTAGGGAGACATCAACAGAAAACTGAGGGTTGGTTACCCAGAGAATCTATTTGGACAAGGGGGGCCTAGAGAGGTGAAAGGTTGACTTCATTTCTAATGTCCTTCAAAGTTTAGAAAGATTTTTGCTTCTGACACTAAGAATGGGGTAAGGGAAAGATTTTTATTTCAGTCCTATAGAATCTGAGACTGAGGGAAATTACTGACCCAGGACCATTGGTAGTAATATAACAATGAAGCTTCAAGCCCCAGGACTTCAGAGGCTAGTATTCTTTCTATTGCCACAAAATTCCTTCCCTTATAATTTTCCTTTGTCTCCTGGGGCCAAAAGAATCTCCAGGATTTAATCCAGGTAAAACATGACAAGGCAGGGGATTCTCAGGACACCAGAGAGGAAGGGAAAGAGCTGGGCCTTCAAACCTTTTGTTGTGAGGATCTGAGAAGCCTGAGCAAGGGGAGGGTCAGATATGAGGGTCTGTCTGTGAGATCTCTTCCTGGTTGCCTAGAAAGACATTGCAGAATGGATTTTACAGGGCCCATATGGGACTTTATGGGGCTTTGGCCAGTGAGGTTTCCCTTTTTTCTCTCCTCTTCACCCTGAGTGGTCATTTAAGTCTGCCTGACCTCTGCAATTAGGAAAAGAGGAAACATCTTCTGGCCCATCTAGGAAGGCTTTCAGGAAGAAGAGAGTGAGGAAAAAGGAAGGAAGGGGAGGAAGAGTATATGATGGTATTGAATATTTGGAAGAATGAAAAAGGAAAGAGAAGAGGGATAAGAAAGGGAGGAGAAAATAAAGGGGAAAGGAGAGGAGGAATGAGAAAGGAAGAATGAGGGAGAGAGAATGAAGAAAAGGAAGATAGGAAGAAAAAAGAAGAGGGGGAAGAGAAGGAAGGGGATGAATTAAGGATAATATGTGAATGTTGGGCAAAGCTTAGCTATAAATCCAAAGTATTCCAAGACGTAAGAGAAATGAAGGGCTGAAGGAGAGTGTCCATGGACTAGGGGAAATGCTGCTCTGAGCTAGAAGAGAGAATTAAGAGGGTCCTGACACTGGAGGCTCTCCCCATCCAATTCCTCCCTCCCCCCAAAGTTGTCCTGCTCAGCTCAGGGAAATCGACCGGCTGTTCCCTGGTCTCCCCAGAGGCTGAGTTCCTGGAAGGCAAAGGGAGGATCGATGGCTACTCCCCCATCAAGCTCCGCCCTACAGTTCTCTCTACCTTCACCTCCACTCTGCTCTAAGTAGCATCCCCTGGCAGAGCTAATGCAGAACCCAGACTGGATTAAGAGTCTGAGTTGAGCTGGACTCTGCTAGGGAAGGTCAGGTGGGCTAGACTAGACTATATCAGGTTTGTTATAATTGTTTAATTGATTAGTAGTGTCCAACTTTTTGTGACCCCATTTGGATTTTTTTTGGCAAAGATACTGGAGTGCTTTAGCATTTCCTTTTCCATATTATTTGACAGATGGGGAAACTGAGGCAAATAGGATTAAGCGATTTATCCAAGGTGGTATAGCTAGTATGTGTCTGAAGCCAGATTTGAATTTAGGAAGATGAGTCTTTCTTGACTCCAGGCCCCATATTTTATTCACTGTGCCACACAGCTGCCCTTAAATCAAGTTAGATTATGCTAGACTGAGATGAGCTAGCTCATGGAAGCTGGAGTGGGTGAGTGGATTACAAAGAATGTAGTTTAGTTGAGCTAGATTGAATTGGGTTGAAGGGGCTGGTCAGGAATGGGCTGCCATAGTTATGTTGAGCTGGGCTGAGTAAGACTAGGTTAAAGAAGCTAGGTTGAGGCATCTGAGTAGTAATGAGATGCCTAGGCTTTCCTCCTCCCCTTACAAGTCAAGATCTTCCCCCATTCAACTCCCTTTTCTCCACCAGCACCAACCTCAGGCCAAGCCCAAATACAAATCTGTGGCCTGCTCACGTTGGCATATACCCCACCACCTTCTACTCCCTTTAAAGACATTCATCAAGCTTTGCCTGATAATCACTGTGCACCCTGTGCTGAGCTTAAACACTGGGAAACAAGAGGAGGACCAAAAGCCATAACCCTGTCCTCAGGGAGCTCCTAGTCACACATCAAACTCCCATGGAAAGAGTGTTGAATTTAGAGTCAGTTCTGTAGAGTGATCTTAGGCAAGTTATTTAACCTGTCTTGGGCTTCAGTTTCCTCATCTATGAAATGGACTAGATGACTTCTAAAGGCCCTTTTTCCATATAAATCTAAGATAATGCCCTATAATCGCAGGCAGGGGGTGAGTAGGACCATAGAAGGAGAGAGAACAAATAGGCCTATTGGGGATTAGAGGATAGAGAGAACTGTGGGCTGGGAAGTCTAGGGGAGCTATTCTTGGCGACTAAACTTCAAGGGGAATGAAGAGCTGGGGAAGAACCTTTGACAGAAGGATGCATTGAGAATGAAATATACATCTGAGACCCTGTCTGCGTGGGAATGTGCTTCCTATAAGGCCCGTGCTAAGTGCTTTGTATCCTCAGCACATAACACAAAGTCTGGCATATAGTAGGTGCTTAATAAATGCTGACAGACTGAAGCACAACTGCCTCCCTCAACACGCTCCACATCGTCCTGCCTCTTAGTCTTAAATGCTGGCCCCATCCTGGTGAATTCCAATTCATTCTTTTTTTTAACCCTCACCTTCCATCTTAGAATCAATACTGTGTATTGGTTTCAAGGAAGAAGAGCAGTAAGGGCTAGGCAATGGGGGTTAAGTGACTTGCCCAGGGTCACCCAGCTAGGAGGTATCTGAGCCCAGATTTGAATGCAGGACCTCCCATCTCTGGGCCTGGCTCTCAATCTACTGAGTCACTTAGCTGCCTCCTCTAACTCATTCTTTAAAGCCCAAACTCAAATGCCACTTCCTTTGGGACGTCTACTCTAATCCCTCCTCATTGGTAAGTGCCCTAGCATGCTGTTTCCACATATGCCTACCCATGAGATTAAGGATAGGCCTTGGACCTCTGATTTCTTTGATAAAGGGAACTCTGAAAGAGGAAACTTCCTCTAACAATTCAGGTCAGCACCTCCTCTCCAACTTATATTAGGTGTGACCCAGAACACTGAGAAGTTAAGTGACATATTCAGGGTCAAAAAGACAGTATATATCAGAGGTGGGACTTGAACTGAGATCTTCTAGGCTAAGCAAATAGCTCTCTCTCCACTATTCCACATTACATTTTTATATATAGTATTATGCATTCAAGTTTTCTATTTGTGCATCACCTCCCTTAATGGCTAGGTCATTGGTGAGTGAAGATGGAACATACATCAGGGTGGACCTGACATACAGTAGGGTGGACCATGGGATCGTAGGACCTCAGAGTCAAAGGCTGCTCTGGGCTGAATATCTATTTCCATTACTATTATTGGCTGCTCCTAATATCTCTCAGACTTCAGCTGCCCCCATTCTACCCTAGGACAGTATCCTGTCCTCTCCTAGCTCTATAGGAGGAGGGAGCCCACATACCTGACCTGGAAATCTCAGATTCTTAGCTTCATAAGCAATTAGAACTGAGAGGTCATTAGAATGTGGCATATCAGCTCTAGACGGGACTTTAAGAAAATAAGTTGGCAGACCTCGGAAGGCTGTTTGAACATAGGTTAGAGCTGAGAAGGTATTTGAAACTTAGAATGGATCTCTTCTGCAAAATAACTAATATGGAGGGGCAGCTGGGTAGCTCAGTGGAGTGAGAGTCAGGCCTAGAGACAGGAGGTCCTAGGTTCAAACCCGGCCTCAGCCACTTCCCAGCTGTGTGACCCTGGGCAAGTCACTTGACCCCCATTGCCCACCCTTACCACTCTTCCACCTATGAGACAATACACCGAAGTACAAGGGTTTAAAAAAAATAACTAATATGGAAAAATGTTTTGCATTACTACACATACAAAATCTATGTCAGATTGCTGACTGGTCTCAGGAATGGAGAAGGGGTGGAAGAAAAGGAAGGAGGGAAGAAGGGTGGAAAGGAGAGAAAGAATTTGGAACTGAAATTTTATTTTAATAAATGTTAAACTTTGTTTTTACATGTAATTTTGGGGAAATAAAATACTTTTTTCAAAAAGAAACTTAGAATGCCAGAGTTAAGCAGGGAGGGAACATTAAAACATAGAATGATAGAACTGAGAGAAACCTTAGAAAACAACATCAAAGCTGGGAAGAACTTTATAGCAAAAAATTTCCAATCTGGGAGGGATTTTAAAACATAGAATTTTAGGGGTCAGCTGGATGGCTCAGTGGATTGAGAGCCAGGCCTAGAGACAGGAGGTCCTAGGTTTAAATCTGGCTTCAGACCCTTCCCAGCTATGTGACCCCCATTGCCTAGCCCTTACCTCTCTTCTGCCTTGGAACAAATACACGATATTGATTCTAAGGTAGAAGGCAAGGGTTAAAAAAAACCACATGGAATTTTAGAGTAGGGAGGGACACAGAATATCAGTTAGAAGGGACCTTAGTCCAACTCCTGAAGCTCAGAGGAAGAGACTCGTTTTGTTCAGAAGCATCCACAACTTAATGATAAATTTACTTTATACAGCATTTAAAGGCTTACAATGTATTCTCCTCACTACTTGTTGTGGTGAGGAATTATAAATATTACTCTTTCCATTTTACAAATTAAGAAACTGAGTGAGACTGAGAGATTTAAGTCCCTAATGACAGAGCTAAGAAGTGTCTGAGTCTCCTCATTGCTTGTCCAGTTTGCCTTCCACTATACCAGACTGCCTTTGGAAAGAAACATCTTTCATTGTACAAGGAAGAGAAAGAGGCTGCTTCAGGGAGAGATGGATTGGCTCAGCTCTTGGGCCTCTATGGTAATTAGGAGGCTAACAAGGCTGGCATCTGGTCTCCCAGGGAGAGCTGTACAGCTCCCCGAAGCCTATTCATCACTAGGACAGCTGGAGAAGCATGGGTGTGTTTCAGTAGACTGGAGAGAGGGTGGCGTTGTGCCTGGGGCAGGACCTGGGCATGCAAGGTAGGAAGGGCTTTGGACTAAGAGTTATAGAACCACAGCCCAGATTTCAATGCCTATACCTCATGGAGATTTCTTTCCCTGAACTTCAGTTTGTCCATTTGTCCAAGCACAATTCAAGCTTATGACAAATCAAGAAGTCATAGATGGACTTAGCCTGGATGCCAGCCTGAACTATGACCTCAACTCTAGCCTGAGCTCATAACCAACCAGAACATAGTCTGAGATCCAGCCCTAGTCAAAGCCTCAATCCCTGAAACAGAATTTAAGCTTTACCCCCAGACTAAGCCCAGACCCCAATCCCAACCTGGAGTCTAAGCTCCAGGCTATGTCCTAGTCCCAACCCTGAGCTCAGCTCCCAGTTGGGCATTGTCTTCCATACTGGGGCTGCAGGTCACAAGAGATACTTGGGGAGGGAGGAGGGATGAGTCAAAGCAGCCTTCTCCACAGCTGGAGGCAAAGCTATAAATTCAAATCCCCTTGGCTTGAGGGGAAGGAAGGATAGTTAGGCATGGTTGAGAAAACTGGTTCCTTGCTGTCTTCCTCCCTTCATTTCCCTAAATGAATATACAGATGGGTCATAGGTGAACAAGGCTAAAGCCACTGAGGAAGATGGACCAAGATCCCAGGATTCCAGTCAGTCTGGCCGCCAGCCGCCAGCCTGTGCAAATCAGATCCAATCACATCCAGAGGCCCTCTCAACACCCACTACTTATTTCCCAAGGGAAAATGTCTCTCTCTAGGCAAAGGCCTAGCCAGGGGAGATTTCACCCTCCCTAGCTGCCCCTGTGCCCAGGGCCAGCCCCCTGAGCTATCACCATAGTGATGCCTAGACTTGTCATTACTAATTCATCACTGGAGCCCGGGAAGCTGGGTGAGGTGTGAGGAGACATTCAGCAGGAGCTGGAGAAAGAACAAGCCACTGGAGTTGGGGGTGGGGGTAGGAGAACTTGAGAAAAGCCTAGCTAAGAGAGGACTTCCAGCATTCAATTAGGGCATTAGGGTAGTATACTCTTGCACTCCTCAACTAGATCTGATTACTTCCTGTTCACCCTTCTCCCTGCTTTCACCCACTTAGAGAGATGAGAAAGAGAATAACATATATAACAAGTCTATAACCAACATCACCTATGAGCCTGGCTATATGCTAAACAGGAGATAGAATCCTGGAATCATGGAATTTGAAATCTCAGAATTTATCATAAAATCATAAAATTCACAGAAATGTAGAATTTAGAAGTTGGAAGAGTCCTTGGAGTCTATGTAAGCCATCTTATATATGAACAGGAACCCCACTATAACATAACTAACAAGTGGTCACCCACCCTCCATTAAGACTTCCATAGAGAGGGAATCGCCACCTCTCCCAGAAACCTCTTCCACTTTTGGATAATTCTAATAATTAAGAATTTGTTGGTTTGCAGGCAGCTAGGTGGCTCAATGGATTGAGAGCCAGGTCTAGAGATAGGAGGTCCTAGATTCAAATTTGACCTCAGACACTTCCTAATTGTGTGACCCTGGGCATGTCACTTAATCTCCATTGCTTAACCCTTACTGCTTTTCTGCCTTGCAACCAATACAAGTACTGATTCTAAAATGGAAGGTAAAGGTTTAAAAAAAAGTTGTTAATTCATTGTCAGTTTTTTTAACAACAAGGTTAAATTTACCTCTTTGTAATTTAGACCCACTGCTTCTGGACCTGCCCTCTGCTTTTTTTACAAAGTAGACCCTTAATAAATATCTATTAAATTGATTTAGTAGAACTTGGAATCTTAAAACCATAGAATATCAGGTACTCAGGAACTCAAAATCCTACAAGAGCCTTGAGGACAGATGGGAAGATGGATCCATCCCAGCAACACAGAGAGAATCCAGCCACCACTGGTGGTCTGAGGACTGACTGGTAGTCATCCCAGATTAATGTGACATTATCTTCAGAACCTTTGGAGAAGTTATCAAATTAAGGATACTAGACTAAGAATCAGGAAAACTTGTTTGTTGCCCTGGCCCTGTTCTTAATTTGTTGTGTGACTTTGGGCAAGTCACTTCCTCCTTTCTGGATCTCAGATTTTCATTCATAAAATCCCCACTCTACCTCCAACATACACTTATTATAAGGTTCTAAAGGCAAAAGGGGCAGCTGAGTGGCTCAGTGGATTGAGAGCCAGGCCTAGAGACTGGAGGTCCTAGGTTCAAGTCCGGCCTCGGACACTTCCAGCTGTGTGACCTTGGGCAAGTAACTTGACCCCTACTGCCCACCCTTACCACTCCTGGGCCAAGGACGGTCCCTAGCCCGGATGAAAAAGGAGGAGGGTTGGGCGTGGGGCTAGCAACCCCACCCTGTAAAAACTACATCTGCTAAAGAAACTGCAACCTAAAGTAGGGGCAGCTGGGTTAGCTCAGTGGATTGAGAGCCAGGCCTAGAGACGAAAAGGTCCTAGGTTCAAGTCCGGGCTCAGACACTTCCCAGCTGGGTGACCCTGAGCGACTGTGTGTCCCATTGCCTACTGGTTGTGGCCCTATGCTCCTTGAATGGAGTCCCAGGATAAAAAAAAAAGGCAAAATGGATGGAAGGGCTAGTCTTGGAGTCAGGAAGAATTGAATTTGAATCCAGCCTCAAAAATTTACTTGCTGTGTATCCCTGGGTAAATCATTTAACCTGTTTGCTTCAGTTTCCTCAACAGTAAAGTGGGATAATAATGGCACCTACTTTAATGTGTTGTTGAAAGCCTGGAGACAATATTTGTAAATATGGTACCCGGCACACAGTAGGTGCTAGATAAATGCTATTATTATAATATTATTATTTTTTAAAAAGGGTTTTAAATCATAAGGTAATGTTTAGTCATATAGAAATTCTGCCTCCTCAACCTGGCATTTGAGGCCAGTTTGACCCCAAAGTAGCAGGGCTTTTTTTTAAGCCTTATCTCTCCCTGTTTCCCTGTCACAACAAGGTCTTATTTTCACAGCACCATGCACATGTCAGGCCTGCTTCAACCTCAAGTCTTTGTTCAAACCCCTGTCCTGAAAGCCTCATGCTCTCCAAACTCTTCCCTTCCCACCTCCAAGAAGTCTGTTCTGACCACTGAAGTCCTTTGAGCTAACACAGTCCTTAGCACTTGAGCCCACACAGTCTGGCACTCAATTCTTGGCTGTTTTGTCTTACTCTCTCTGACTGTTCCCTAGGTGTGAGTCCTATATTCTAGGTGTTATCAAGGCTGTGAGTTCTTGAAGGGCAGGGTCTTTGTCTTTTATTCCTCCTTTTGTCTTCCTCAGAAACTATAATCCAGCATAGGTTTGAGTCCCCAGGGATCACCAACCCTCTCTTGTAGAAAAGGTAGGTTGGAACTCTCCGTGGTGCTGAAATATTGTCAGGGTGGCTTTCTGAAGAGTCAGAGTCCCTGGAGAAAGCGGGGAGACCCAGGGGAAAAGAAATACCAGAATTATTAACCAAAAAGAACCTTAGAGGTTACCTCATCCATTTCATTCCCCAAACCATTCATTTGTTTGACAAAAATACAATGCCATGATACTTTCACAATATAGCTCACATCCAGCCCCTTCTTGTTATACACAGTCACCACCAGCTCGGTTCTTACACTTATCACTTTCTTCCTGTACTATTGTAATGGCCTCCTAATTGGTCTCCTTGCCTCTAGTCTCTCCCAATTCTAATCTATATCCCACACACATTTGTCAAGGTGATTTTCCTTATGTGTAGAAGTGACCATGTCATTCCCCTTCTCAATAAACTCCAATGACTTCCTATTGCCTCTAGAATAAAATATAAACTCCTCTATTTAGTTTTTTTTTCTCTATTTAGTTTTTAAAGTGCTTCATAACTTGGTTCCAATTCATATTTCTAGCCTTATTTTATATACATATATATATATATATACACATACACACACACATACATACTCTCTTTCCTGCATTCTATGATCCAGCCAAACTGGCCTCTTCTCTGTTACTTACCCACAGAATTCCTCCAGTTTCTATGATTTCCTTCCATCCTGGGAATGTACTCCCTTCTTATATTTGCTTCACAGAATCCCTTTCTTCATTCACGATGCATCTTAAACACCACTTGTACACAAAGCCTTCTATGACCTCCAAATGCTAGTCCCTTTTCACCTCTGATAGGTGAAATTTTGCCCAATCCAGGCCTTTGCACCATTTCCCAGACAGCTCCATGTCATACTGTTGTCCATAACACTCTCATTTTCCAGCTCTTTTTTATATGCTGTCTTTCCCATTGTAATGTATATGAATGTTGACTGATGTAAAGGAACCCATGACTTGCTCCACATAAGGGAGGCTGAGATGGATAAGGTCTTCCCTCAAGCAGCTTAAAATCTTCTCCTACTGCTTCATTACCATAATTGTGGCTAAGCAGTTCTTCCTAGTGTCTAAACTTACTGCAGATTCAATTCACTCCTTCTGGGGATGTAGGATAGTCAGTTAAGAGCTCTAATACTGAAAGGAAGCCCAATGTAATTGAAAGATTATTGGATCTACATCTCAGGGCAGTCAGAGAGTTTACAGCATATAGTATAATATTCTCATTGTGCAAACGAGAAAACTGAAGATCATACATTTGGGGTCAGGAGTCCTGAATTTGAATTGAGACTCTTCCATTAACCTATTTGACCATAAGAACATCACCAAAACCCCTCTATCCCTCAGTTTCCTCATCAGTAAAATGAGAAGTTTGGATTACATGGTCTCTAAGATTACTTCCAGCTCAAAATTCATGACCCAATAGATGACTTCCAAAGGCCACAGAAGTTATAATGTTCAGATTAAAACACAGGAATTCTTATACCATATCTAGTGGTTTTTTCCATTATACCCTCATCCTGCCTCTGAGCTTTGCTGCTTACTAGTTATATATGACTTTAGGAGAGTCATTTCACCTCAGTGGGCTTCATCAACCTCATGTGAAAGAGGAGTTTTGCATTATCATTGTATTATACTTCTTGCATTAATATTATGTTGTTTTTGTATTAATGGTTTGCATTATCTTAAGGGACAGCAATATGTGGAAAATGCTTTGGAAATCATAAAGCACTATGGAACTGTGAGCTATAGTGGTCCTCCAAGAGCCTGTGGATGAACAGTCAGGTCCCATCCCCATCTCTCCTCCCTGGGAAACCAGGGAGCCACAGGCTAAGGGGTGAGAGAGGTGTATGATCTAAAAATACCTTAATCTTTTCCCTGCCTTGCTCTAATTAAGCCATGTGAGTCATTCCCTTAAGTAATTTATTGCTAGTTACATAATTGCTTTAATATTTGGTTATAGAACTAGGTACAGAGACACCCACCATCTCAAAAGCTATTAGCCAGGATCATGGGGTCCGTGGCCCACAAGTGGGTAAAGGAGCAAGAGGGGAGAAGAGTTATCTTGGCTACCTCCTTCTTTCAGGTAGGCATGGTCTAAGGAAAAAGACACTGCACTAGGAACAATTACACTTGGATTTTTGTCCAAATTTCCCCTGTGTGACCTTTGACAAAGCTCTTCTTTCTATAGACCCCAAATTCCAACTCTGTAAAACAAGAAGTTCGTCAGATAGTATATAGGGTTCCTTCCAGCTCCAGCATTCTAGTTTTTAGATCCTAATGTCTCTTCCAACTCTGGCAGTCTATTCTATTTCTCTATCAATTATCCACTTTGTGGATTATTCATGCTGAGACTTCTACCTTTTTTCCCCCACATCTGTCCCTTGTGCAGTCCATGAAGGAAAAAAATGCATTTTTCTTAGCCTTCAACCAACACGAAAAGGAAAATTGCTGCCAAAAATCTAGAATGCCTACCGCAGACAAAGGGCAAAGTTTTCTGGATTATTTGTTGATTTTTTTTATTCTCCTGGGGACTGATTATTACTATTCTTCTTATTACACATGCATTCATTTGAGTGGAGTGTAGAAAAGTGAATGCAGCCTGATTTTGGCCACAATACTTACATCCAACATCATTCTCATTCTCAACATCAAAGCAGCCTTGTTTCTGCTCTGCCAACCTGAACTCATCCTCTCTGGATTGTGTGAGAAACATAAGGCAGCCCTGCCCCAGGGAACCCAATCTGACACAGTCACTTAGATATGACCCTTATCTGACATACACACACAGACCCTGCTCAGAGATCCCTAGACTGACAGAGACACACAGATTCTGCCCAGGGGAGTCTTTCTGACATAGTCCCTGCCCTCAGGGATCCCCAATCTGATAGAGGCACTCAAAGTTTCCGGTATGACACACATACAAATCCTGATTTCAAGGGAACCAGTCTGACACAGATACTCAGAACTCCCCCACCCCGGCTGATACAGACCATTACTCTACCCAGGGGGCACCCTTCTGCCACACAGAGCCTTACTATCAGACCCACATTCTGACAGATTCAGAGTCTTTAGTCTCTCTTTTTATCTTTGTCTCTCTGTCACACACACACGCACACACACACACACACACACACACACACACACACACACACACCCCTCTATCTCTCCATGAGTGCCTAAACAAACTTCTTCCAGGACAAGAATTCTCTCCAGATTCAACTTGGATATCTCTATGATAGAAAGCTCATTTGATCTGGAGGGAATCCATTTCATTGAGACAACTCTCATTACTAGGATCATAGGATCATTGAGAACTGGAAGGGACCTTAGAGGTCATCTATTATAACCTATTCATCTTACATAGAAAGATAATGAAAAAGATAAGGAAACTGAGGCCCAAAGACTGTGGCTAAGGTCACAGAGGTAGTAAGAGGCAAAGCTAGGATTCAAAGGAAAGTCATCTGATTCAGATTCAGTGACCTTTCCAATGAATCACACTGTTAATGTAAGAAAAGAGGAGTTGAGTCTTTGTAAATGAGGGGTACACCCACTAAAGCACTGTTGGTGGATTTGTGAACTGATCCAACCATTCTGGAGAACAATTTGGCACTATGTTCAAAGGGGTTACAAAACTGTGCATATTCTTTGTTCCAACAATACCACTACCAGGTCTGTCTCCTAAAGAGATAAAAAAAGGGGGGGGGAGGAATACCCATTTATACAAAAATGTAGAAGCCTTTTTTTGCAATGGCAAAGAATTGGAAATTAAGGAGATGTCCATCAATTTGAGAATGGCTTAACAAATTGCGGTATATTATTATAATAGAATATTATTTCTTTAGAAGAAATGATAGGCAGAATGATTTCAGAAAAACCTTTAAAGACTTACATGTATTGATACAAAATGAAGTGAGCAGTGCCAGAAGAACATTGCATACAGTAATGGCAATATTGTATAATGATCACCTATGAGGAACTTAACTATTCACAGTAATGCAATGATCTAAGATCATTCCAAAGGATTCATGATGAAAAATGCTATCTAATTCCAGAGAAAGAACTGATAGAGTCTAAATGAAGATCAAAGCATACTATGTTTTACTTTATTTCCTTGCTAGTCTTTTTAAAAAACATATATCTTCTTCTATGACATGACTAATGTGGAAATATGTTTTGAATGATTACATGTATAACACATCAAATTGTTTACCATCTCAGGAAGGGGAAAGAAGAGAATTTTGAACTAGAAATTTTTAAAAATGTTAAAATTTGGCTTCAGACACTTCCCACCTGGGTGACCCTGGGCAAGCCACTTAACCCCCATTGCCTAGCCCTTGCCATTCTTCTGCTTTGGAACCAATACACAGTATTGATTCTAAGGTGGAAAGTAAGGGTTTAAAGAACAAATGTTAAAATTTTTATATGTAATTGGGAAACAAAATATTAAAAATGTTGGAGGTCACCTATATATCAGAATTAATTATTCTCATTCTTGTAGTGATGAAAATACTATTCTCTCTATTTTATAACATGGGAAGAATCCCTTTAGGAAGTGGTAAAGAGATATTAATAAGTTAAATGAATACATAGTAATAGGACTGAAGCACTAAAAACATGCACTGAAACAAGCCTGGAATTGCAGAATGAACCAATAAGCATGTGTAGCACTTGGGTGAACAAATCCAGAATCATACTGGAGATGTTCATGGTCAGAAGATCAATTTTCTCTGGAAGTCTTGAGGGGAGTCTGATGCTTAAAGATCAAGATAAACTAAAAAGTGCCTGGAGATCTTAAAAATTATGCTAGAAAACTTAAACAGAGCCCTAACTTACAATTGTAACACCTCAGGCAACTACCACAACATGGGCAAAGTGATCTCAGCCCTCAGAACATAGGACTCCATAAGAATAGAGATCCCAGGATACCACTCTAAGAAGAGAAAGACAGAAACCTTGGGAAACTGGTCCCCATGGGCAAGACACCATGAAACCACTTCTGGGAAAGGAGCAGTGTTTGTAAGAGAAGAATCTACTATCAAGTAGCTTCCTATGTTAACTAGTTTTTCTTAGCAACTAGGAGCTAATCTCAACTGTTTCTACCTGCAAAAAGAGTGTAAGTTAAACAAAAGACCTCTAAATTTCAGTGTCAAAACATTGGTTGCCTTGCCCTAGTTATAGACATGAGCTTAAGAGACAAGTAATGTAGGATTATTTTCCACATGTATGTTTTCTATTCCATGTATTATTCTTGATTTTTTTTCCATTTCCCATGCAGATAAATGTAAGAAAAGGCATTCTTAGAGTCTGGCATCTGTGGAGAAATGGGGAAAGGAGGGAGAGGTTCAGGACTCAATTAAAATCCTCTACTTGGAAATGATTCGGGAAAACTATCCTTGGCCCCTTGGGTTTTACCTTTTAACTTTCACTCATTTCTAAACTTTCTTAATTTTGAGGCTCAAGTCCCAGAATTTCCTGGTCCCTGAACCTGTTTGAATCTTTGAGCTATGGGGCCAAACTGAATAAATCTAGGCCCTCTTCCACAGAACAGCCCTTCCCAAACTGGAAAAGGGCCGTCATCTTCTGCTCACCCACTCCTACAAGTCTCTTCTTCTTTAGACCAATCTTCATATAGCATAGTTTTCTGTCATCGCACCATCCTGGTCACACTACTCTGAATGCACTTGTTAATCAAATCTTTCCTAAAAGGTGATCCAGAAGCAATTGTAATCCTCTAGATGAGATCTGACAAGCACAGTCTACTGAAAAATGGTCAAGTGAGGAGAAAGAAGGAGTAGCGAGTCAGGAAGGAACTATGCCTTCATTCTGGACACTAGGCTTCTAATGTTCTGGTTACATTGGGCTGGTAGTCACTAAAAACCTCAGAAATAATAACATCATGTAATGACAAACAACTCAAATAGTTTTTATTACATATTTGTTAATGTGCAAGGATCTGTGCTAGGAATACAAATATGGAAAAAGCCACAGTCACTGCCTTTAAGGTGTTCACAGACTCATCAAGGAGGTAAGAAAAGTTCACAAATACCAATTAATGACACAAGCTTGAATATAAGAGAATAGGAAGTACCAGGCAAAGAGAAAAAAAAGACCAGGGAAGGCTGGATTATATTCCATTCAGCCATCCACTTCAGTCATCTTCTTGCCATTTACCCTGCCAAAAGGACTCCCACCACCCCCACTTTCCACCTCTTGTGCTAGAAGCAGCAATCAAATCAATACTACCATTGCTTCAGGAAAGGGCATGACAATCAACTCCCCCATGGCTCTACTCATCATTCCAATGATTTCCCAGATCAAAACATCCTTCTCTGCCTATCTATGTTGATTATCCATATTGGAATGTAAGTTCCTTGAAGACTATATCTCTTTTATTTTTATGTTCTCATCAATTAGCATTATTTCCTAGAACATAATAATAATATTGATAATAGATAGCTAGTGTTTATATAGCGCTTTAAGGTTTCCAAAGTGCTTTACATGTTACCTTGTTTGATCCTCACAACAACCCTGGAAGGTAGATGCTATTATCATGCCCATTTTACAGATGAGGAAATTGAGGTTCAGCGAGGTGGTATGACTTACCCAGAGTTCACAGTAAGTATCTGAGGCTGCACTGGAATGCATCTCTTCCTAACTAAAAGTCCAATACCCTAACCACTTCCTCATCTAGCACCTAAGGGATACCATATATGAGACAAATACACAGTTAATAAGCATATAGTAAATGTTTTGATTCATTCACTCACCACTTTCATGTGGGGGTGGGGTCAGAAAAGGCTTCATGGAGGATGTATACTTGAACTGGACCTCAAAGGAAGGGGAATGCCTTCAACAAGTCGGAATGAGGAGGTTGGAAAAAGGGACCTGTTTTATATCTTGGATATTGTGTAAGTGCAGATAACCAAGACAGGCCAGAGTATCAAGTGACAGCAAGTAATCCATTATTTTTGTTCAGTCATATCAAGTTGTGTATGACTCTTTGTGACCCCAATTGAAGGTTTTCTTCAAAGACATTGGAGTGGTTTGCCATTTCCTTCTCCTGTTCACTTTACAGATGAGGAAACTGAGGCAAACAGGGTGAAATTACTTGCTAAGGGTCACATAGTAAGTGTCTGAGGTGAGATTTGAACTCAGAAAAATGAATATTCCTGACCTTAGGACAGGTACTCTAGCCACTGCACCACCTTGATGTCCCTAAGTAATCCATACTAGCTAAAATATAGAGTTCCAGGCTAGATGGTCTATATTTTTTACTGCAAACAATAGGGAGCCATGGGAGTTTTTTTGTGCAGGGGAGCGATATTTTAGATATGTACATTAGGAAGATTAATGGATGGTGTGTGACGGCTGGTAGAAGAGGAGAGGCTGGAGATAGGGGTACAAGTTGGGAAAGTGATTATAATGGCCCTGATGGCATGTTCATAGGAGTAGAGAGGGAAAGATGAATCTGAATAAGGTAGAGATAGAAATAAGAGAATGGGGCAAATTTATTGACTATGGGGAACTGGAGGAGAGGGAGGAGTCAAACATGATTTCCAAGTTTCAAGGCTTCGTGACTGAGAAGATAACCGTGCTGCCAGTAGAAATAAGGAAGTTAAGAGAAAGATAGGTTTGGAGTGGGAAATAATGAGTTTTGTTTGGGACATGCTGAGTTTGAGGTGACAACAGGACACTTGGGTCATGTCCAACAGGAAATTGTAAGTGTAGGGCTGGACTTCAGAGGAAAGACTGGGGACAAATATATTGATTTTGAAGTCAGCCAAATAAAGGTGATAATTGGAGCCATGGGACTGAATAAGATTGACAAGGGTGAAAGTCTAGACAGAGAAGCTAAGGAGTACTAAAACTGGATCTTAGAGGGGAGGCACAATTGGGGGCAAGAGGGGAAAAGTAAGTCAGCAAAGGATACTGAGGAATAAGCAAACAGGTAAGAAGGCCATAAGATCATGGATACAGAGCTGGAAAGATCCTTAGAGATCATGTGGATCTAGGATTTTATGATGTACTCCAAGCCCACTTTTTTCCAGATATTTCATTTTCCCAATTACTTTTAATAACCATTTCCAACAAATGTTTTCTGATATTATAAGATCCATATTGTCTCTCTCCCTTTATTCCTTCCATCCTCTAGGAGATAGGCAATTTAATTTGGGTTATACATATATCATCATGCAAAACATACTTCCATATTGGTCATTGTTGTTAGAGAATACTCATAGAAAACCAAAACCCCAAAACGAAAACATAAATAAACTAATGTAAAAGACAGTATATGATGACCTGCATTCCAACTCTAACAGTTTTTTCTCTGAAGGTGGATAGGATTTTTTTGTCATAAGACTTTCAGAATTGTCCTGGAGCATTGTATTGCTAAGAGTAGCAAAGTCTTTCACAGTTGATCATAGCTCAATATTGCTGCTACTGTGTACAATGTTCTGGTTCTGTTCATTTCACTTTGTTCATGAAGACCTTTACAGCTTTTTCTGAAATCATCCTGCTCATCATTTCTTATAGCACAATAGGATTCCATCACTATCATACATTACAATTTGTTCAGCCATTCTACAAATGATAGACATTCTCTCAATTCCCAATTTTTTTGCCACCACAAAAAGATACCATAAATATTTTTGTACAAATAGGTCCTTCCCCCTTTCTTTAATCTCTTTAGAATACAGACTTGGTAGTAGTATCACAGATTCAAAAGGTATGCACAGTTTTATTGTCCCTTGGGCATAGTTCCAAAATGTTCTCCAGAAAGGTTGAATCAATTCACAACTCCACCAGCAATGCATTAGTGTCCCAGTTTTGCCACATTTCCTCCAACATTCATTACTTTCCTTTACTGTCATATTGGCTACTCTGCTAGGGGCAAAATGGCACCCCAGAGATGTTTTGATTTGCATTTCTCTAATTAAAGGTAATTTAGAACATTTTTCATATGATTATTGATAGCTTTGATTTTTTTCATCTAAAAACTGTTTTTTATTATATCCCTTGACTAATTGTCAAATGGAGAATGATTTGTATTCTTATGAATTTGACTTAGTTCTCTATAAATCTGAGAAATTAAACCCTTATCATAAAAATGGCTATAAAAGTTTTTCCCAGTTTGTTGTTTCCCTTCTGACATTGGTTACACTAGTTTTGTTTATACAAAACCTTTTTTAATTTTAACATCAAAATCATTCATTTTACTTCTTGTAATGCTCTCTGTCTCTTGTTTGGTCATAAATTCTTCCCTTCTGTATAAATCTGACAGGAAAATTATTCTATGTTTCCCTAATTTAATTATGGTATTCCCCCTTTATATCTAAACCATATGCCCATTTTGACCTTATCTTGGTATAAGCCAACCCCATATTTTAACAGGGAGGAAACTGAGGCTCTGATGCCCTGAGAGGTTAAGTGGACATCGTGACATAATGGAGAGTGTCCACAATGCCTCATACATAGTAGGCAACAAATGTTTACTGATTGATCAATTGATTGTCTTGTATTCTGAAAGACCAGGTCTCATGCCCTGCTTCTAATACCTAATGGCTGTGTGACTATGGCAAGTCACCTAACCTCTAAACCTCAATTTCCTCATCTATAAAATGGGGCACTAAAAGCTATAGTACCCTACTCACAGGACTGTTTTGAGGTTCAAATAAAATAATGTACCTAATAAGGTGCTTTGCAAACTTTAAATTGTTGAATAATGCCTGTTGTTGTCATCCAAAGTCACATTGGTAGTAATTAGTAAAGCCAAGGACGAAGAGATAATAGTGACCCAGTGGCTGAGGGTTTCCAACAATGTCAAATAATGAGGGAAGGAAAAGAGAATGGGGACTGAAAAAAAAGGCTTTTGGATTGATGATTAGCAGATCAACAGTGACTCTGGAGAGAGGTGTTCTGGTGAAGTAATAGGGACAGAGGCCACATTACAGGGGGCTGAGGACAGAGTGGGAGGTACAATTAAGTGCAGATAAAAAACACAGAAACTCTTTCTAGAGGTTTGGCTGAGCAGGGGAGGAGAGGCTGTCATTTTCCCAACTACTGTAGGTATGGAGCCATTTCTTATCCATTGTTTTATTTGATTCTCCCCAATATCCTTCTGAGGGAGCCAGATCAGGGACCATTATCCCATTCTACAAAAAAAAAGAAAAGAAAAAACTGAAGAATGAAGGAGAATTACTTCCCTGAAGTCACACATTGATTAGTGATCCAGATGGGATGAAGACTCCCTCCATTAACCCTCCCAAGGCAAACCCAATGGGGCTGAGCTCTGCTTCAAGTTCTCTTACCAAGCTCTGTCAAATCCACCTCCACAGCATCTCTAAAATATTTTCCCTTCTCTCTATTCCTACTGCCATTACTCTAATACAAACCCTCATTGACACCCACTCAGACCACACACTAGACTCCTGTCAGGTCTTCCCACCTCCACACTCTAAACCTCTCTAAACTAGTCCACTCTTCCATTGGATCCAATCTAATCTTTTTGTATAAATCATGCCTGCTCTACCCTACTCAAAATCCTTTGGCGGTTCCTTATTGTCTCTCTATTAAAGTTCATTCCTTAGCTTAAAATTCCATGCCTTTTACAACCTAGTGCCTTCCTGCCTTTCCAGCCTTATTTCATATTATTGCCCTTCCATGTGTTCTATGCTCTATGAAGCCGTCCACCGACTCCACGAAGATTCCTAGTGGGTTGGACACTCAGAAAGGGGAACCAAGGACTGAGTGAAAATGGGTTACGGGTTAAGGATTAATGGAAAGAGAATATAAGGCGAGAATAAAGACACACAGACACAGAAAGTTTTGGCATAAGGTAGACAGACAGCAAGTAAGCTCTGATGGTCAAGAGCTTCATGGTTAGGAGCTCTGATGGTTGAGAGCTCTATGGTTAGGAGCTCTGATGGTTGAGAGCTCTCTTGCCAACTGATGTCTTGTCACTTTTATTGGGGTTACAACAGTATGGGGGGAAGGGGAGAGGCTGGTGGCTTGATACATTAACATTATGAGGTAATCATCATAAAATGCAAACTACCAAAATCTGAAACAATAGGTAGAGCTAAGATCAGGATCCAGTGTGGATAGGGCCTAAGGCATCTACTGATGTTTGATACCTATGTTAATTGATCATTGAAGGAAAAGTAAGGAGACTGAGATAACTGACTCTCTTCTGGGGTGTAGCCTTAGGGAAGGGCTAGGGATTTGGCAAGGTCAACATTCAATTTGACTCAGGATTGCAGAGATCAATCATTAGCAGTATAAGAGTTAAGTTTTTGAATACTTCTTAAAATAATATCACAATTAATGTATACCTGGATTGCTACACTCTAGTCAGACTGAACAATATCTTCTTTCCCTGTGGTCTCTACTCAGACTATGTTCTTCACTCTCCTGCTTTTATGCCTTTGTTCACACTATTCCTCATTCCCAGAATTCCCTCCCTTCCTCTGTTCATTTGCTAAATACCTGTGGATCCTCTAAAGTCCAGTTCAAGTTTCACTTTCACTAGGAAGCCTTCTCTAATCTCTCCAGCCAATAACAATTTTCTTGTCTCCGATCTTGTGTAGTACTTTACTCAAACTTCTCTGATATACTTATCACATAATATTATGTATTATAATTATCTATGTTTGTGTCTTCACTCCTTCTTGGACTGTGAGCTCCTTGAGGGCAGAGCCTTGATTATATATAATGTAAATATTTCCTAGTTAGGTGGATTGAGAACCAGGACAGTCAACAAGTACCATAAGGGAAAGTTGAAAAGAATTTTACAGAAATCTGGCCCCATACACTTCCTAGCTGTGTGATCCTCCTGGGCAAGTCATGAACCCCTATTGCCCTAGCCCTTACCAATCTTCTGCCTTAGAACCAATACACAGTATTGATCCTAAAATGGAAGATAAGGGTTTTAAAAATATAGATATAGACAGACAGATGGATAGATGGATGGATGGATAGATAGATAGACAGACAGAGAGGGGAGAGAGAGAGAGGCAGACAGAGAGAGAGGAAGATAGATAGATATGGATGATAGATAGAATAGATAGATAGATAGATAGATAGATAGATAGATAGATAGATAGATAGATAGATCCCAGTGCCAATTAAAAGGCTCTGTACCTTGTGGAGGCTTAACAAACATTCATTAAATTACACAGTAGGTGTGTGTTGTTGCCTCCCTATTATGTCAGTGTATAGTTGTTGACTAGTGTATTGGAAAGGTCTTACGACCAGTCTCTCAGCCAAGAAGCTGCAGTCCTGAGCTGGTATCCTAGCCTGGGATAGACACTGTCTATGGTGCTGACTTAGTCCTCGATTCTCCGAAATGCTCCTCTCTTCCTTCTAGTCTATGCCTCTACTTATCTTAGGATGAATGCACATGTCTGTCATCGTCTCCATATATAGTTATACTCAGTGATATATATTCAGTGATGTTTGCCTTCTGTTTGTGTACTGTGCATATTTATATGGGCTTCATGCCTATATATGGATGTTGGTACAGGGGGAATAGCAAATGTGTTTGTATGTTTCTGAGCATGCCTATGTGTAATCAGCAGTATGAGTCTGTGTCTGCATGTTGGTGGATGCCATTTTACATGTGTTCATGTGAACTTATCTGTCCATCTTCATTATGATTTTCTACATGTTGGTTTTTTTTTCTTTCAGTGTTTTTCTATGTGCATGTGTTCCTATGTGGACAAATCAAGAGTCAAAGAATGGGAAAGGAGCTGGAACTCTTCTTTCTCTGACTCAGTTTCACACAGTAACACTTAATGTTAGTCAAGAACAAGAATCTTTTCAGAGATCTGGGGGTGAAAATGAAGCCTTAATAAGTTAGCAACCCAGAGCACAGGCTAGACCAGAAACTGAGAGTTAGAGTCAAAATGTGGATTTCTCCCAACAAGCTGCTAAAAGCCTGGGCCCCCTGACCTCCCCTGACCACCCTCAGAAACTACAAGGCCTCAGACCCTCTCTCTGCCAGAAGCCCCATAAAAGTTAACCTCAGAAACACAAGCACCACCATTTCAGTGAAAAGGACTAAGGTTAAATGGGTGGAGATTGTCCTAAGAGAGGAACCTGTGATAATATTTGGTCTGAGAGGAGGATTTTACTCTCTACCAGGTGGAAAAAGGAGATATTGCCTTTTCAGTCTGAAGGGAAAACAACTGTCCCAATAATAGGAGAGACTTCAATTTAAGAGGAAGACAGCAGAGAAGGCCCCCAGAATATTAAACATGTCTTTACTTTCCATTTCTGCCCTTCTCCCCACCATAGAATACTACTGTGTTCTAGCCTCTATGATAATCTACTCAACTGTTCACTTGATACTCCATCAAACCTGTCCACCTCCTCCTTGTGTTCCCCTTCTTTGACTAATCCCATCTCAATCTGGAAAAGTCACCGTCTAGTTTCTCCCTGGACCAACTGCATTGTTAAGATTTACAGCATATCGGAACAAGAAGGGACCTAAATTGAAAGAGACCTTAAAACATAAAATGTCTGGGGTAGAAGCTAGTACAGAGACAATAAAACATTAGATCTAGGGAAAGCTTAGAACATTTAGAACAGAATTATAATAGCTGAATGGAGCCTTAGAGGTGATTTGTTACAACCCCTTCATTTTATAGAGAAAGAAACTGACTCAAAGGGAAGGGTCAAGGCCACCTAGCACCTAAGTAGCAGAACTCAGACTAAAACCCAGGTTTCTATATTCCCTATTCAGAGCCATTTCTTCAGTGCTGAATTGCTTCCTTTCTCCTGACTCCTTTCAAGAATACATGCATTGTCCCTAAACATAGAAAGAAAAGAATCTCTCCTCCAGACAAGGCATACATCCAACCCTACAGTTATCACCCCTGCTCTGGCCTAATTTTCCTTCTTTCAAAATCCTGACTCTAGACTTAACCAGTTCAGCTTTGCATTAGCTTCTACCTCTGAGTTCATTGCTTCATTAACTTATCCCTGCCCATCCCTTCCCAAAACACAATCCTGCATTATGCCCACCATCTGCCTCCATGCTACTAGAGAAAATCATACTATCACGCTGAGCATGTCCATTACAAATTTATTTTATCTGTTGCCTACTGGGTCCTCTCTGCTGCAAGCCAATCCTTTTACTCTTCACTGATAGACTTTTGCATTCCTGACTGCATTTGACCCAAACTATCTCTTCTCTCCTCAACTACCTATACCACCACACCATACTCATCCCCTCCCTCTCAGCAGGTCTTATACTTCTGATGAAATGAAAAAAAAATGAAAAATTGCATCCATAATCTCTAGAACTCTTTCCCCTCCTGAATTCTAAATTCCAATTCTAAATTCATTATTCTCTTCCTATCTACCTTCATGGTTCCTGTGTAAGAAGATAAGGCTTCTCCTTGCCAACACCAACCCCTCTGCTTGTACCCTTGATCCCATCCAGGTGCCCCATCTTTCTCTAAAAACTTGCCCCTTCAATTATCCCCTTCCTCTCCCTAGTTTTCAACCTTTCTTTATCCACTGGCTTATTCCCTGACTCCCACAAACATGCCCAGATCTCTGATCCCCAACCCTTCAAAAACCTTCACCTGACCTTTCCCTCCCCTCCAGCTCCTCTGTTTGGCATTTAAAGCCTTTTATAATCCATCTCCAGCTTGCCTTTCCAAGCCTGGTATACGTTGCTTCCCTCTATGCACTCTATAAACCAACCAACCTGTCCAATTGCTGTTCTCTGAACAAATGCATTCCACCTCTCTCCTCTACAAATTGCCTTGCAGCCCCCATGACCAGAATGCTCTCTCCCCATCTCAGCCTCTTGGAATCCCTGGTCCCTTCAAGGCCCAGCTCAAGGATGACCTCCTTCAAATAGACCCCCATGATTTTACCGCTTGTAAATCCCCACACAGCAAAATCACTTTATATCGATATTGTACAGATGGGGTGTCCCTAAAGTCTAAGTGCAATTTTAAGTTTCTAAAGCTGCACTAAAACTTTTGGGATGCCTCCTATTTTGTATTTATTTTATCTGTAAACATGTTGTATTTTTCCATTCTCCCAAAAGTGCTTGAGTTCCTTAAAAGAAAGAATTGTCTCAATTTCATACTCATATCATCTATGCCTAATACAGCGTCTGGCACATAGTGGGCGTTTAATAATTGTTCGTAGAATGACTGACTAATTGAAGTCTAAGACTCCAGTGCCTCAGTTGGGTGTGGGAGAACAGTGAGCTCCCTTCCTTCTGTATAACAAGCATATATATCAGAATTCCAAAGAAAGAGACTTCTCTCAGTCTTCTTGTCCCCTGTGGAGCCTTCCACCATGATGGGGAAGGCTTAAGAAAAACATAACAGCTCTCTTCCAAAAGTAGCTCAGTCTCACTTTCCAGTCCCTTCTCTACCTGCTCCAAAAACTACACTCTCCATTCCAGTCAAACTGTATGATTAAATGTCCCTTGAACATCCTTGAATATACCCTGAAGTTTCCTGCCTTCATTTTAGGAAATCCTTCCCTTCTATCCTCCCCCTTTTCCCCACCTCTGCCAATTCAAATTCTATTCATTAAGACAATTATAATAACAGCTCCTAGCTCTAAAGTTTTGAAGTTTGCAAGGTGCTGTTCAGATGGGGGTGGGGGGGAATGGTATAAGGGGACAGCTAGGTGGCCCAGTGGAGAGAATCAAGCCTGGAGATGAAAGGTCCTGGGTTCAAATCTGGCCTCAGACACTTCCTAGCTAGATATGATCCTGGATAAATCACTTAACCATAATTGCTTAGCCCTTACACTCTTCTACCTTAGAACCAATACTTAGTATCATTTTTAAGACAGAAGGTAAGGGTTTAAAAAAAAGATGGTATGGGGCAGCTGGGTAGCTCAGTGGAGTGAGTCAGGCCTAGAGACAGGAGGTCCTAGGTTCAAACCCGGCCTCAGCCACTTCCCAGCTGTGTGACCCTGGGCAAGTCACTTGACCCCCATTGCCCACCCTTACCAATCTTCCACCTATGAGAAAATACACCGAAGTACAAGGGTTTAAAAAAAAAAAAGATGGTATGAAGATTATTAGTCCCATATTACAGATAAGGAAACTGAGGCTCAGAGGTGGATTCCCATAGCTAGGAGGTAACAGATCTAGGACGCAAAGCCAGTTCTCCTTACTCCAGATCTAGTGTTTCTACCATTACAAAAGTGTCCTATCTGCTCTCTGTCCTTCTAAACATCAACACAATGCTAAAACATCTCTGGGCAGCTTTCCCTTAGACTCCAGACCCGGTAGTCTTTCTGCCTCTCTTGAGAGCTATAAAGGCTAGATGTGTCTTCCTCCTATAGTCTGTTCTCCTTCTGCCTGCCATTGTAAATAGGCGTGTCCCTGTCTGATCATCTTGCCCTAAGAACTGAGAGTTTCCAGAGACGAAGGCCAGGGTCTTCAATTCAATCCCATTCAATTGGACAAAAATGTATTAAGGATTTACTGTGTTCCGAGTCTTAGGCTGGGCATTAGAGAAGTCCTAAACTTTAGATAAGACATGATTCCTTCTCTCACCGACAAGTAGGGAGATAAGACAGGAACACAGATAACTATAATACACATACATTACATATTAAGTAAATCAGAGAGCCTCCAAGTGCCAAAAGCTTAGCAACTGATAAGTGTGTGACTTGACTTGATAATAAGTTCATTCTTTAAAAGGAGGAAAGTGATGGAAGGGACTGCTATTCTAGACCTGATTCTGATAAAACAGGAAGCCGCTGGGCGCTGAAGCAGAGACAATAGTAACCTTGGAGGGGTCAGGGAAGTGACCACTCAATTAGAAAGTTCATGATACAGAAGGAAAAGAGAGTCGGGCTAACTCTGACACACCCCTGTGATTTAGAGACAGCAGATTTCAAAGGGTTCAGAGAAGAAAGGGTAAGAGCTTGTGGCCTAAAATTCTGCATGGGAAGTCATCCCAAGAGGGATGGGATGCTCACAGGAATGTTAAATCCTGAAGACACAAACAGCACCAGTTCTGATGAGGAAGAAATGGGTGAGCTGTTAAAAAAGATAGAGGCAGGGAACTTATAGATCAACCTTGATTTAAATTCCAGATACAGAAGATTGAAGCCAAGAGAGGCAACAAGGAAAGAATCCCAAATCATAGCATGGTCCCCTAAAAATAATCCCCACCGTGTTTCCACTCAGAAGCAGCTAAAGCTGGTGAACACTGCTGAAAAAAACACCAAAATGGTTAGGGGTCTCACTATAATGGAGAAAAGTATAGGCTCAAAGAAGAGATGGCACTGTTGCTTAGTGTGGACAGAACAAGGATAATGGATGACAGAGAAAAAGCCATTCAATTTTCATTTTGCTTCTGTTTTCTACACTAAGGAGAATGATTCTCAGACCAGAAAGGACAAAACAAAAATGGTAATAGGAAGTTGAGACCCAAGATAAGGGAATCATAATAGAACATCAAATAGTCCTAGATGAGTTCAAGTCACCGAGTCCTTAAAAACTACATGCCAGGATATGAAAGAAATGGCAGATGTGATTGCTGATTCACTGTCTGTGACTGATGAAGGGTCACCGAAAAAGAAAAAGGTGTTTCATAACCATATAAGTGTTCCAAATAGTCTTATTTACAGTAAAGGAAAAGGACTGCCTCTAAACTAAAGGCCAGCAAACCCAACTTAATTACTGGCAACTTTCTATACTATATTATTAAAGATAAGATATGTGAACATGTAGAAAAACTGATGATTGTGAAGAACAGTGAATAAGATGTGATGAAATGTAATAGAGACAAATCTAAATAGATTCAAGTAGTGAGTGTATGTGGAATTGAATTTTTAAAATCACCTTCACACATATAAGATGGGGAAGGCATGGCTAGATAACAATCCAACTGAAAAAAGGACCTCGTGGAATTAATAAACTGAAAACTCAATATTATTCAACAGTGCAACATGGCAACCAAAAAAGCTCATGCAAAATGCAATCCTCTGCTGCAGGAGAGGAATAGTGTCCCCAGAATGACCAAGCTGAGAGTCCTACCATATTCTGCCCTAGTCAAGTCTCACCTAGAATATTTCCTTCAGTTGTGGGGCTACATTTTAGGAGGGATTTTAAGCTAATAGAGAGAGAAAGGGACGTTGGAAAATATCACTGGAAAAATGGAAAGTTTCAAGATGGCCAGGATGGTGAATGGATCAGAGAGTAGTTCACATGAGAATCACTTGAAAGGACTAAGGCTGTTTAGTATGGAAAAGGAGAGCCACAGGAAAGACATGAAAGCTCTTTTTGGGTATTTGGAAGATTGTCATGTGGAACAGATTTGCTCTGCTTGGCCCCAGAAGACAGAACTACAAGGACTTAAGAGAAGTTGCAGCAATGTAGATTTAAGCTCAATGTAAAGCAACACTTCCTACCAATTCAAACAAATCCAAAGAGACATGTTTTGATTTGGGGGTTTTTGGTTTTTTTTTTAATTAACCCTTATCTTCTGTCTTAGGATCAATAGTATCAGTTCTAAGACATAAGGACAAGAACCAAGCAACTGAGGTTAAGTGATTTACCCAAGGTCACATTGCTAGGAAGTATCTGAGACCAGATTTGAACCCGTATCATCCTCGCTCCAGGTCTGGCACTCTATCCACTGTGCTGCCTATTTGCCCCCAACACATGTTTTGATGTGACAGAGTTGTCTTGAAAATCAGGAAGACTTGGTCTTGGATTCAGGGCCCTCCTTGGAATGGCTGTATGATTCTGAACCCTTTATTTAACTTCTAGATGCTGGGCACCTCTCTAAGAATATAAATTAAAATAGGAACATCAAATAAAATAAAATAAGAATATAAAAAAGAATATAGGAATATAAAATGCTGAGAAGGTTCTGAGCAGCATTTGTGGAGCTCCAGAGTTCCTGGGAGTTCCCTATAGCAATCGTATCCTATTCCAAAGTGGAATTCCCTCCACCCCACCAAAGTTGCCTCTCGCTTGAGGTTTTCTATGAGAAGCTGGATGACTACTTGCCAGGAACACTGCAAACAGGACTGATTCATGATCAGAGTTGGACTGGTTCAGTTGAGGCTCCTTCCTGACCTTGAGATTCTATTTCTGCAATGAGAAATCTGAAGGGGAAGATAAAAAGTTTAGCTAAAACATGTTCCCTGCCCTTGTGGAGCTCATAGTCAAGTAGTAAATACCAAGTTAAACTGAATTGAATCAAGGAGGTTGGTGTTGTAGTGTAGAGAGCCCTGGGGCTGGCCAGAAGAAGACCTCAGATCTAATTTTCCCTCTGTTGTTGATTCTGTTATTGGATGTGTATGTGTGAGTGTGAGAGACAGAGTCAGAGACACTTTGGGCATAGTACTTCTCAGTCTCCTCTGTGAAATGTAGATGATCTCAAAGATCTCTTTTAACCCTGATTGCCCATGTTCTATATCCTAAGGTTCCTTTAAGCCCTGCTATTCTAAGCTTCTATGATTCTATTAGCTGAATGACTCCTCTCAGACAATCCTGGCCCCGGCTCATCCAGGCAACCCTGACTTCCAAGCCTCCCCACCAAGAGGAGGAAGAAACAGACCAGCCAGGCTGGCCCCTGCTGATTCATCAAAGGCAGAATCAATGGCAGTGGAAGAAAAGTCTAAGGACCCTGGGGTTCCGGTCCTCCCTCCACCCCACCAAAAGATAAAGGGCACATCAACAGGAAGCTGGGCTTCTCCCAGCTCCCTTGAAGAGGGACTCCAAATGAGAACTCTGAGGAAAGACTATGACAGAGCCTAGGGCTGGGAAAGAGGAGCTCATGGCATTTATTGTTGGAAGAGCATAGGCACCCAAGTGTCATTAGAGTTAGAGCTGGAAAGGCCAAAGCCCCCCCTCATTTTACAGATATGAAAACTGAGGCCCATCGAGAAGCAGTCACTTGCCCAAGACCCACAAGAAACAGAATAGTCCGATCTTGAATTCAAGTCATCTAACTTCAAATGTGGTACCTAGGAAGGGTCCTATTGTTTAAAGGGGCCCCTGAAGGTCCACTCAAATGCTGCCTCTTCTAGGAATCTTTCCCAGATTCACAAAAACCCATGCTGATCTTTTTCTTCCTGAAGAATAAGAAACACAAACTTGCCCAAGGCTGAGAGTCAGGAGACCTGACTTTGGGTGGTTGAGTTGATATGAAGCCGGTCCCCTGCCTGAGTATCAGTTGTTCAAGGAGCCTGGTGTTCAAAATTGGTATGGAGTACTCCCCTATGTGAAGCCTATGCTTCAGCTAAACTGGAAGATTCCCTGTCCTTGAACCTACCACCCACCCTTACACCTCTGCAGCTTTCTTTGTTCAAGCTGTTCCCTATACCTGGTACAGCCTCTCACCCACTCTTTCTCTGCTAAATTCCTATCCCACCTTTAAAGCCCAGCTCAAATGCTGCATTCTTCTGGAAATCTTTCTTGATCCTCCTATTCAGTAACAATCTTCTCCCTCACAAACCCCACAGAGAGAGAGAGACAGAGAGAGACAGACAGAGAGACAGAGACACAGGGAGAGAGACAACCCCCACCCCACCCCCATTTACTTATCAGCAATTTTTGTGTCTTTTGGTTTTTGGTGTCTGTAAACTGTAACTTCCATGAAGTTTACACCATCTTTAGCTAAGCTACAACATCTCCCTCCCCAATCTCTATGCCTAGAACAGAGCTCTGCAGTCAGTAGGCACTTAATACCGGATCTATTTTTAGTTACATTCAATTATGTAGTGAATGAGCCTTGGGTGTATAATTGAGGACCCAACCAGCTTTCGCCCTTTTTCTCTACCTTCCAGGCCATCTCCTTTGGCCAGAAACAGTCAGGAGAAGGGTACAGGGAGAAAAGAAGGCAACCCAGACAATTGGCATTGCCTATCTGTATAGTCATGGAAAAGACATGTGGGCAAGTGCAAGGATGTCTACTTATACATAGATGATGACTCCCTCACAGAGAACTACCCTCACACAAATGTGTTTAGTCACCACTGAAAGCACAAACACACACGGTAGTTCTAAGGCACAGTCCAACAGCCTATCCTGGAAAGTCCTTCCTAATAGCTAACAATTCCATTTCAGTCCCTTTTTTCCTTTCCATTGGCATGTTCCTCCCAGAACCTCCATTTTAAGAAAAGACCCAGACCAGCCGTCCTTCATTCTCTGGACTACATGACTACAAGCCTCAACTACCTTCCTCCCTCCAACCCTGAGGCTTGCTTCTGCCATGGGTGAGTTTCTCCCAGAATCTCCATTTCCAACAAAGGTCTCAATTCAGTCATCCTTCACTCTCCAGACTATATCATCACGTGCATATACCTCTCCCTCCATCCTCTATTTTCAGCTCCCTTTTATGTGTTGTTTTCCTGTTAGATTGTAAACTCCTCGAGGGCAGGGACTTTTTCTTTTTGCTTAAACTTGTACATCCAGTGGTTAGCACAGTGCATAATATATAAAAAGCCCTTAATAAATGATTCTTGACTTCTACCCTCAGCAGTGGTGAACATTATTAGCTTGCTTCTAGTTCTCAACATAATATCCCTTCCAAATTCTGAAATTTCTCTAACTTCTTTGCTACTGCTTCTCCTGACTCCATGCCCTTTACCCTTGGAATTTATGGGACAATTTCTAACATGTCCCACATAATGATGCAAACCTCACTCTGAGGATGCATTCCAGAAATCAAGCTCCTACTCACTGGGGTAGTTAATCCATTCAGCTTTGAAACTCCTTGCCCTGGAAGGAAGCTGATTTGATTAATGAGTACAAACCCACCTGCCCATTACATCTTTTTTTTCTGGGGAAGTCTTTATTTTATTTTTTTTAGAAAAATCTTCCATGGTTACATACATGTTCTTTCTCCCCCTCCCCCAAAACTCCCCCCCCCAAGCTCATTACATTTTGGTTATCCTAAACCAGACCATACTTCACACCGCATTGGACCATCCACTCAGGTGATCTTGACCATTTGCCAGTCACCACCTATCCTAATCTTGCTCTCTAACTTTCTATCTCTTGCTCTAGGAACTGTAACCAAATCAATACTGACACCGTTTCTCCAAAGGGCCGGATTATTGGCTGTCTCAAGGTTCTGTGATGCCCCAAACCAAAATTCCCTTCCTTGGTTACTACTTCCTTGTATATGTTATCTCAGCCCTAACAGAATGTAAGTCCTTTCTAAGGACAGGGACTGCCATAGTACTGTTTCTAAGGCAGAAGGTAAGAGTTTGTTGGTTTTTAGTTTATACCCTTACCTTCCATCTTAGAATTAATACTGGGTATTGATTCCAAGGCAGAAAATTGGTAAGGGCTAGTCAATGGGGGTTAAGTGACTTGCCCAGGGTCACACAGCTAGGAAGTGTCTGAGGCCAGATTTGAACCTTGGACCTCCCGTCTCTGTGTCTGGCTCTCAATCCACTGAGCCACCCACCTGCCCCCAGGGTTTGATTTTTTAAAGAGAGTCATCTTAGAAAATATTGAGTTCCCAGGATTGACAAATCAAGGCACAGACTTATAACAGAACCATAATACTAATTCACATTTCTTTAATGCTTTAAGATTTGCAAAGAGCTTTCCTCACCACCCTGGGAGTAAGATCTCCTTCCTGTTCACATTATTGTTATTGCCCTCATTTTATGGATAAAAAAATGGAACTTTGGAGATTTTGGATTCTCATCTAGTAAGTTTCTAGGGTGGGATTCAAACCCTGTGCTGAGGTCTAAGCTCAGCACTCTATGGACTCTGCCACCTGATCTCTGAGTCACAGGACTCAGACTTTAAAGAATATTCCTGTCAAGAGAACAGTTATGTGTGTCTATGTAGGGAAAAACACACATGATGAATGCAATGAGAGAAGCTTTTTAATAATATTTCGTGTACTTGCACATGTTTTAAATGCCAGCAACCTCATTCTTCATAGCCCATAGGGATAGATTTTGTGATGTCAAGCCATATGGGCTACAGAGAAGGCTCCAAGCCTCCAGTGGACAATAAGCCACAAGGAGCATAATTTGTATTGCAAAGGGCAAATTAAATGCTTCACTCTAGCTGTCTTTAAATGCCAGCACCTACTGGTGACCTGTAGAAGGAGCAAGGAAGGGAATAAGTATTTTTACAGTGCCTACTATGTGCCAGACACAGTGCTAAACATTTTACAAATATTAATTTATTTTACTCTGACAACAACGTTATAAGGCAAGTATTATTATTATCTTCGTTTTACAGTAGAGAAAATTGAGGCAAACAGAAGTTAAGTGACTTGCCCAAGGTCACATACCTAGTGTCTGAAAACTGAATCTGAATTCAAGTCTTCCTGACTCTGGGCCCAGAGCTCTATTCGTTATGCCCCTAGATACCTGTGATATTACAGCCCAGTTCTATTAGACAGGTAATTCCACAGATTTAAGAAAAAATGAAAATTAAATGCCAAGAATTATAATTATGAAGTCATGTGATTTGCCCCAGGAATGAAAGAAATTCCTATAGGGGAGGAAATGAGAAGAAATGAGTGTAAGCTTAAAAAGTCTTCTTGTAGTCTTTGAACCATACCACTCTATGGGGCCCCTATACCCTACTGCACCAAAAGTCCTCATTTCAGTTTATTGAGGGATCTTAATATGAGGGAGGAAATCTTCATCATTACAATGGACTTTGAATACTGAATTCACAAGTTACCTAAATCAAAACTCCTTGAATTGCCTTTGAGTTCTACTTAGATCATAGAATCTCAGAGATAGAAAGGACTCTGGAATATAGAATGTCAGAGCTAAGAGAAACCTTAGAATCACAGAATGTAAGAATTGTAAGGGATCTTAAGGGCCATCCAGACCAACCCATACACAAAAGGAATCTCCACAATAACAGTTGAGGCAAGTAGTTATCTTCTGCCTGAAAATTTCCATCAAAGGGGAACCTATTGCCATTCTGCTTTTGGACAACTCTTATTGTTAGGAAGTTTTTCCTGACTCCAGGACTAAATATGTCTATTTGTAACTTTTACTCATTGCTCCTGATTCTGCTCCTAGGGCCAAACAGAACAAATAAATCCCTCCTTGACATGACAGCCTTTTATATAATACTTGAAGAAGAAAAAAACAATCAACCTGGAAAATAGATCCAGGAGAGATCATTTAAGTGTTTGGACTACCTGAAAGCCATAATTTTTTTTAAAAAGAGCCAAAAAATTATAAAGGAAAATTGCCCTGATATCCTAGAACCAAAGGGTAGAATAGAAATTGAAAGATTCCATCAATCACCTCCTGAAAGAGATCCCAAAATGAAAGCTCCCAAGAATATTATAGCCAAATTCCAGAGCTCACAGATCAAGGAAAAAATATTACAAACAGCCAGAAATAAACAATTCAAATATTGTGGAGTCATAGTCAGGATAACACAAGATTTAAAGCTTCCACTTAAAGTACCAGAGGACTTTGAATATGCTATTCTGGAGGACAAAGGAGCTAGGATTACAACCAAGAACCAATTACCCAGAAAAACTGAGTATAATCCTTCAGGGAAAAAATAGATATTCAATGAAATAGAAGACTTTCAAGCTTTTCTGATGACAAGGTCAGAGATGAATAGAAAATTTGACTTTCAAATGTAAGATTCAAGAGAAGCATAAAAAGGTAAACAAGAAAGAGAAATCATAAGGGATTCAATATAGTTAAACAGTTTGCTTTCCTACATGGTAAGATGATACTTCTAACTTCTAAGAATTTCATCACTTTCAAAGCAGTTAGGAGTATACATAGACAGAGGACAAAGGTATGAATTTAATATGAGGGGATGATACCTTAAAAAGTAAAATTAAGGCATGAGAAAGAGGAATGCACTGAGAGAAGAAGGAAGGGAAGAGGTAGAATGGGGTAAATTATACCATACCAAAGAGGCACAAAAGAGCTTTTACAATGGAGGGGAAATGGGGAATAAGAGGGTACAGCTGAATTTTACTCTCATCAGAATTGACTCAAAGAGGAAATAACATACTCACTCAGTTGGTTATAGAAATCTATCTTACCCTACAGGGAAGTAGGAAGGAGAAGGGAATAAGAGAAAGGGGGACTGGTAGATGGAAAGGCAAATTGGGAGAGGCAGTAATCAGAAGCAAAACATTTTGGGGGACGGACAGAGTAAAAGGAGAGAGAGAGTAGAATAAACAGGAGGAAAACAGAATCAAAATGGTGAAAAAACTACAGCCAGTGTCTCTGATAAAAGCCTCATTTCTCAAATATGTAGAGAACTGAGTTAAATGTATAAGAACACAAGTCATTCCCTAATTGATAAATGGTCAAAGGATATGAACAGGCAGTTTTTGGATAAAGTCATCAAAACTATCTATAGACATATTGAAAAATGCTCTTCTTCACTATTGATTAGAGAAATAAAAATTAAAATAACTCTGAGGTACCACCCCAACCTATCAAATTGTCCAATATGACAGAAAAACAAATGTTCCAGGGGACATGGGAAAATTGAAACATTAATGCACTGTCAATGGAGTTGTAAACTGATTCAACAATTCTGGAGAGCAATTTGGAGCTATGTTCAAAAGGCTATAAAACCATTCATAGACTTTGACCCAGAAATAGCACTTGTATGTCTGTATCCAAAAGAGATTAAAAAAGAAAAGTAACTATGTGTACAAAAAATATTCATAGCAACTTTTTTGTGGTAACAGTTGGAAACTGAAAGGATGACTGAACAAGTTGTGGTATATGATTGTGATGTAATACTGTTATAAGAAATGATTAGCAGGTTGTTCTCAGAAAAACCTACAAAGACTTACATGAATTGATGCAGATTGAAGTAAGCAAAATCTGGAGAACACTGTACACAGTAACAGCAATATTTTTAATGACTTAGCTATTCTCAACAATACAGTGGTCCAAGCTGATTTCAAAGAACTTATGATAAAAAATGCTATCTGCCACCAGAGAAAAGCACCGATGGAGTTTGAATGCAGAGCAAAGTATACTATTTTTTAAAGTTTATTTTTCTTGACTTTTTGTTTGTGTTTTAACTCTATGACTAATACAGAAGTAACTTTTTGCATGACCACACATATATAATCTATATCAAATTGTTTGCCTTCTCAAGGAGGGTAGAGGAAAAGGAGGAAAGGAGAGAATTTGGAATTCAAAAGTTATTTAAATGTTAAAAAATGTTTTTACATGTAATTAGAGAAAAAATAAAATATTAAATTTAAAACATTTTTTTCCAATAGCTGTACATCTCATCTGAGCCCCAGAAAACCTCTGTGAGTTTGATACTGTTAGAACTATACCCATTTCACAGATGAGGGTTCCTAGAAGTTAAATGACTAATTAACATGTGGCTATCATGTGTGAGAGGCAGGACTTAAACCCAGGTCTTCCTCAGTCCAGTTCTTTATCCACTATGACACACCACCTCTGTCACTGCCCCCTTCCCCCATGTGGGTGTCTTCAGATAGGGTTTCTCGACCTCTCTTCATCAGTCTGGTCCCTATGTCTCATCACTTGGAAAATTCTCCAAGTGTCTAATGTGATAAAAAGAGCCCCGAGCTTGAGTCCTAGTTCTTCCATCCACACACTGTGGGGTCTTGGGCCAATCCTTTCCTGTTCCTGCCTCTAGGCTGTTTTCCATATCTGTAACGCAGTCAAGCTGGGCTGGATCACTAGAGTCCCTTGTGCCCCTAATACAATGGGTGAGCAAGTCTAGGTCTAGATCTGTCCCTCTTGGTACAGCCCGAGCTTTCTCCTGTCTGTATCAAAGGACAGTGGGATGGGAGGAGCCAAGGAGGGGGGCAGGGGTGAGGCAGGGTGACCACAGGGACCTCAGGAAGTTGGTCACATCACCAGGGACGTAGCCTCTCCCTGTGCCAGCCAGAGCCCTGGGCTTTGTAACAATGGAGGATGATGAATGTGTGAAAACATCCCTGTTGCTAAATATACCCCTGTCCCTGAGGAGGATGGGGAGGGGGTGCCATAGCTGACTTGGGAGCAAGACTCCGCACACCCCCACACCCCAGAGGCTGTCTTTCATGATGGGCGAAGCTCTCAGGAACTCAGCTGCCACAGCTGTCCTTTAGGGGGGGTAGGGGGGGACCATAAAGGGAGCTCCAGAGCCTGCGTTCCAGACCCAAAGGCCAGAGCTCAGGGCAGAGCTGATTTGCATCTGTTTTCCATACATTTGCATGTGTTTTCTTAAAATGGGCATAAGAGTCTGTATCCACTTACCCTCCACATCTCCTCCACACATGCAATCAGCAGATATTCCCATGCTCCCTCTCTCCCCTGACCCTGCCACCATGTACCCAGTTCCATAACTAGCTCTGTTTCCTGGGTCTCTCCCCTCCCTCTCTCTCAATCATGTGCCCTGATGGGACAGAGGGTAAAAGAAGAAAAGAGAATCCTATCATGGGAAGCTCCCCATCCACGGAGGGGAAGTGAGACAGGAAGAAAGAGAATTAGAACTATCTGAGAGACAGTATGGTGTAGTGGGCAGAGCCTTGGAGTGCAAACCAAAGGATGAGGTCCTTAGAAACCATTAATTCTGACCCCTAAAGGAACCTGAGACCTAGAGAAGAAAAATAATTTTTAATGTCACTCAGCAAGTGAGTGAGAACCAGACTTAAGACTCGCACAACAGTCCTTCTCCAACCCTGCCTGTTTTTCAGAGAAAGAGACTGAGTGTTCAGAGTGTTACAAAGAGAAAGGACCTACCCAAGGCCATCTAGGTAGGCAGTAGCAGAGCTGGGATTTGAACTTGGGTGTCCCAGGTGAGGATTCTCTCCAACTTGCCATAAAATGAGGAGCCCCAGAGGCATGCCTTGACAATGAAGATGCCCATGCCTTGAGGGATACTGGCTCCAGGGATAAATGAGAGACAGTAGCAGAGGACAGCTCTCTTGATCTAGGTCCCCAAAGTCCAGACAGCCAGGAGAGCTCTTGTGTATTAAATGTGCTATTGTAGGCTTGGGGGGAACCCACAGCCTCTTCCAGCCTTTATAAAAAGCCAGAATGGAAGGGGAGTGCCCTGCTCCCCCAATCCCTACTCCTCTCCTTTCAAAGTCTAATGGGGAGAGACTCCTTCCTCCACAGAAGAGAAGAAAGGCATAGAAATAGGGCAAGAGACAGAAAGAAGGCAAAAGGAGAGTTAAGCCGAGGCAGAGGGAAAGGGGATCCAGACAGCTTGGTACAATGCTTCCATGTGAATCTGGAACCAAAAGGTGGGATTTTAATCCCAGCTCTGAAATCTACTATCTCTGTGGCTCTGGGGAAATGATTTAACTTCTTCGGCCTTTAGTTTCTTCCTTTGAAAAATGAGAGTGTTAGGATAGGCCCCTCCTCTTTCTAAATCCTATGATCCTAGGAAGACAGAGAGAAAAAATGACTGAGACAGAAGACATCAGACAGGGAGACAGAGAGAAAGACGAATACATTTAAAAATAAAATAAAATTTAAAAATAAGAAACGGAAGAGCCCAAAGCCAGCCAGCTAGAGAGAGACTCTCCAAGACAGGGAGAAAGATACAAAGAAAAGACAGAGAGAAATCCAAGGGGGAGAGGGTTGTTAAGACATTCTCCCTCTCATATTGTGTATTTTCTCCTTCCATGAGACCTTGGGAAGGCTTCTTACTCCCTCTTTGTGGGGTCTTTGGAAGGTAAGGGGACTGCCTAAAGAATAAGAAGGGTCTTTCCTGACCCATCAACACATTGTCTTAAGCCTAGAAAGGACTAAGGACTCCTGATATCTGTCCCTGTACCCTTTTTCTCCTTCCTATGGGATGCCTGGTGAAGGGTTTGGCTAGTGAAGATAAGCTGACCTCAGCTCAAAGAGATGCCCCTTGCCCATGGGACCTATCCCAGGCTGAATGAGGTTGCTGGTGTTTACTGAAGAGAAGTAGAGAGAGGAGAAACAGAGAAACGGAGATACGGAGAAAGAGACAAAGAAAGGTAGGAAGCCAGAGATGAGATGGGAAGAAAGAAAGAAAGAAGCAGTCAATAAGAGATGAAAAGACCAGAGATAAAGACAGAACAAGAAAGATAGGCACAAAGACACACAGGTACCTTGACATGCCACAGCCTCCCCTCCCCATTCTCTCTTCCCCCTTCTCCCTACCAAATCTTGCCTTCAACTCCTGCTCCCCACCTCAGAATCCTAACATGGAGGTAGGAATCATTCCTTCCCCCATTCTTTGGATCTTGGTTTTTCCTCTGCTTTCTCCCTATCTTTCCCACTGGGGACTTGACTGATGGCAAGGTGGCAGGGAGAGAGACGGGGAAGTTCAGAAGAAAAGCCAGGAAACCAGTCTCATCCCCTAAAGACCAACAGATAATATCAGTGGTTAGCATAGTGCCTGGCACACATCAGGGTCTTAGGAAATGCTTGTTCCTTTCCCTTCATCCTTTAAACCGCTGGATACCTGGGGCACCAGCACCGATCAGTCCTGGCCCTGGGGGAGAGAGGACTCAAAATGGCCTAGGTTCAGCGGGCAATCCCTCTTGATCTCCTCAATTCCTGGGAGCAAACTCAGCATGTCTAAAACAGAATTCATCATCCTCTCCCTCTTCCTAGCTTCCCTATTTCTAATGAGCACATCACCATTCTCCCAGTTACCCAGACTCAAAAACTCAGAGTGCTCTTGACTCCTGCCTCTCCTACCCTCTTATCAACCAATCAGGTACTAAGTCTTACCAGTTCTGTCTCAGTAATATCTCTGGAATCCACCCCTTTCTCTCCACTGGCACAGCCACCACCCCACCTCAGGTTTTCATCACTTCTAGCCTGGACCACTGCCGTGCTTCCTAGCTGGGTCTTCTTGCTTCCAGGCCCTTCATGCTATCCTCTCCCACCTCAAAAGCCTTTGGTTGGCTCCCTGTTACCTCTAGGATAGGAGTTCTGAATCTAGGGGCACAGAAGGGGACCATGGATAGGGAAGGGAAGAGATTAGCATTTGGTATGCTACTATGTGCCAGACACCACGCTAAGTACTTTACAAATATATTATTTCATTTGATCCTCACACCATTGTGAGGTAGGTGCTATCATCATCTCCATTTCACAGCTGAAATTGAGGCCGACATTGGTGAAACCATTTGCCCAGGGTCATATTGCTAATAAGAGTCACTGACTCCAGGTTCAGTATTCTATCCATTGAGGCACCTAGCAGCCTCCACAGATGTGGATGGAAAGGGAAAAATGGAATCTTTATTTCAATATATTTGGTTTCCTTTGTATTCTTCTGTATTTTATTTATTCATTTAAAAACATAATTCTGAGAAGCTCTATAGGATTTCCCAGCCTGCCACAGGGGTCCCTGATGCCGCCCCATCCCAAATGGTTTTATCGATGATAAAAAACAAATTCTTCCACCTGGCAATCTATGCCCTCCCCATTCGAACTCCAACGTACCTTTCCTGCTACGTTTCACTCTACTCATTTCCATGCCTTTTATGTTCCAGCCAAGATATATATGCATATATATATATATACTCCCTGCCTACTCAACTCCGGCTGCCCCTCACACCAGGGATGCATTTCCATCTCGATTTTGCTTATTAAAATCCTTTTCTTCCTTCCAGACCTGCCTCGGCAGGGCCTCCTCTATGAAGCCTGGAATAGATTATGGGTAAACACCTTCCCAGGTTTAAATCTATGACACGTATACATATGTATATGACATGATCACTCAAATCACAGATTCAGAACTGGAAAGGTCATGGAGCCTAATCCCCTCGTTTTACAGATGAGGAAACTGAGGTCCGGAGATGTTAAATGACTTGCCCAAAGTCACCCAGGTTGTAACTAGCAGTGTTCAAATCCAGGGCTCTTTTATTAGCGATTGTGTAAGGATTATATTTCTTCTAGTTGATTTTAAACTCCAGGAGGGCTGGGACCCTTCCCCCTAGGCTCTTACTACTAACTAGGGGAGAAGAGGATAGATCCATACTAAGTTCATCCGGCATCACTGCCTAAGGGCAAATGGGAGACTCCAGATGAAGAACTATGGGAAACAGCCTGAATTAAAACATCTCTGAGGCTGACATCCTCCTCCTGCCCTCCAAGACAAACTGGAGAAGATTCCGCCCCACCTCAGGCCCATTGTTACAGGCAGGAAATGCTTCCCGGTAAATGGCTACAAAAAGAATTGGGAGAGCTCCTGGGACCTGGAGTTAGGAGCTCCAGTTCCAAATTTGAATCCTGCTGCTTTCTGGCTATGTGACCTTAAGCAAGTCATTTCATTACCCAGAATCTCAGTTTTCTCACCTCTCTGGTTCATGTATCACTGTATAAAACTTTGAAAGATTTAAGAACTCAGATCAAAACAAAGACCAGTCATGATTCCAGAGGACCATCAATGAAGCAGAGAGGTGATGGGCTCACTACATAAAAGACGACACACATTTTTGGACTTGGCCAGTGTGGGAATTTTGGTTTGCTCAAATACACATATTTGTTGCAAGGGTTTTTCTTTTTTTCTTTTTCTTTTTTCTTTTTTAGCTGGGGAGGAAGAAAAAATAAATGGGGACCAAGGGGGAAGTGGTAGGAAATAATAAATACTCGTTAATTTAAAAAATGAAATTTAACTTTTAAAAAAGTTTTCTCCATGTATCTTATCACCTCTTGTTAAATTGTAAGCTGCATGAAAGCAAGGATCATGCCTCATGAGGCATCGTGCTTTACTATCTGGAAAATTGAACTTGAGGTCAAGAAGACTTGGATGTGAATCTTGCCTTAGATACTTGTGGTGCAGCTCTGGGTAAGACTCAACCTTTCTAATAAGTTTCCTCATCTATAGAATGGAGGTAACAAAAATATCTATTTTTAATGATTGTTCTCTAATCCCTACATATTTTCTTCTTTTTAATATTTTTATTTATTTTGTTAAATATTTCCCAATTACATATAAAATATTTTAATATTTATTTTTTAATCTGAGTTCCAAATCCCCTCTTTGCTTACCTCCTATCCTTCCCCCCTCTTTGAGAATATGATGTCAATTATAAATGTGAAGTCATGCAAAACATATTTCCATGTGTTGTATATTTCATATTGCAAAAAAATACCAAAAATGCAAGAAAAAATTAAAAATATAAAAGTATGCTTCAGTTCATTCTCAGAGTTCATCAGTTCTCCCTCTGGAGGTAGACAGTATTTTGTCATTATGAACCCTTTGGAATTGTCTGGAGTCTCATGTATTTTCTTTTCTTTCATTTAAACCTTACTTTCTATCTTAGTAGCAACTCTAAAAGAGAAAGGAAAGGGCTAGGCAAACAGGATTAAGTGACTTGACCAGAGGCACACAGCAAGGATGTGTCTAATACAAGATTTGAAACTATTCCTCCCAACACCAGGCATGGCACTCTATCCATTGTTCTACCTAGCTGCCCCATTTCCATGCGTCAAAGGTATGCCTAGAAAACAGGAGCATCAAGAGCTAGAAGAGATCTCTAAGGCCATCCTATCTAACACAAGCCCTTTCTGTTACAGATGAGGAAAAGGAGACCCAGGAAGGTTCCGTGACTCATCCCAAGTCTCACAGGGATCCCGACCACACCAGAGGTGAACTGAGATGCTCAGACTCAATTCAACCCTGCCCACTGTACCAAGCTGCCTCCCCTCCAGGGTTATGATAGCAATCAGAAGAGATGGTATTCATTGCTTTGCAAACCTTCAGGGGAGGGAACATGGTACACAGTGATAACTGTTAGATTGAGAATAGGAGGACACAGGTTCAAGTCCTGCCTCTACCAGTCACTTATATGGACTTAGGCAAGTCAGTCCAATTCCCAAAATATGGTGTTGGACTAGATGCCCTCTGGAGTCCCTTCCAATTCTAGATCCATGGTCCAAGAGTAGCGCCTGGCACAAAGTAAACACAAAAAAAAAAAGCTTGTTGATTGAATGATTAATTGTCTGGCCATTTAAAAGTCAATTATATTTTATTTTTCTATTTTTCCCCTACCCCAAGATCAAGCACAGGACTATGTACACAGAAGGTGCCTAACGTTTGCTGAATGAATAATGAATGAATTGGGAATGATTAATAATCCTTCCCAAAGCTCCTTTCTCTAGTTCTCCCCTCACCTCCAAGCTTTGGCCAGAAGGAGGCCATTAATTACCCTTGCCACTTGGGCTATATTCCCAACCTTGTCTGTCCTGATATTAGCTTTCCACTTCTCCTTTCTATTTTCTTTCTGTCCTGCTCTTTTTTTCACAGAATCTCAAGCTGGAAGGAGTCTTAGAGATCATTTTGTTCAACATCTTCCTTTTACAGTTAAGGAAGCAGAGGTCTGATGAAGAGGAATGACATCTGGGAGCACAGATATGGTAAGGAGCAGAGCCAGGCACTGAACGTCGGTCCTCTGATTCCATCAGACTCCTAAATGCACCTTGAGGCCAGCTTTAGAAACCTCCTTTCTCCAGGAAAGGTTCTCCTGGTGACTGCCCCCGACTGGTCACAATCTGAAACAAACATTTATTTAACGTGTACTGTATTGGGGCACTGTGTTCTGCCACTCTAAAGGAGAGGTCCCTCCTTTACCCCATATTAGCTTTCAAAAAAAATACTGTAATTCCTCCCCCTCCCCATTAAGGGGAAAAAAGTATTTCTTCCCTTCCTGTCTTAGGGTCTTCGAAAGAAATACCTTGGTCTGACATTCAAGATCCCAAGGCTCCTCTATCTAGCACTGAGACAGCCAAAACTGCTGGATAGAACAATGAACTTGAACTCAGGAAGACCTGGGTCCAAATCTCAGTTCAGACTAGGTTGTTGTTATTCAATTATTTCAGCTGTGTTCAACTCTTCCTGACCCCATTTGGCATTCTCTCAGCAAAGATACTGGAGTGGTTTGCATTTCCAGCTCATTTTACAGATGAGGAAACTGAGGCAAACAGGGTTAAGTGACTTGCCCAGGGTCACACAGCTAGTGTCTGAAGCCAGATTTGAATCCAAGTCTTCCTGACTTCAGCCAGGTGCTCTATCCACTATGTCACCTAGCTACTGCCCCACTACTGGCAGGGTAACCCTGAGCAAACCCTTTAATCTCTGTGTCTCAGTTTCCCTATCTAAAAAATGAAGGTTTAGACTCAATGATTTCCAAATTCTCTTCCAGCTCTCTGATCTAATGATCTCTCCCTAAAATGCCATCCTGACTCCAGAAGCATGGAGGAGAGAAAAGAGGGCTGAGTTGGGAATCAAAGGGTCTGAATCCAAATCCTAACTCTTCCTCTTACTACCTATATGACCCTAGACAGAATCGTCCAACTCTTTTTGGCTTTCAGTTTCTTTTTCGGCAAATGTTTGCAAAGCTTTTTTTGTTGTTGTTGCAAAGCTTTGCTCAGACAGTCTCACACTTGAATCTTGCCTGTCCTGTTCTTTGGTAGCTTTCAGTGTGTTTTCCTTACCTCCCCAGACTAATAGGGCACAAAAAGATGGTAAAACCAGATCTTCTCCTCTTGATGGTCCCAACCCTGCATGCTGATACTGAGCTTACAGTGCCCATCCAATGTAGAAGAAAACAACCAAGTATGGAAATCAGACAGTTCAGTGCTTGGAAATCCCCCAAATCCGCCCTATCTCACTCCTCTGCCTTTGATCTAGATGGTGGACCCTAAGGTAAAGAAGTCATGATTCTGAAGACAAGTTTCTCTAAAAAACCGAGGCTATGAGGCTTAACTTTGGCTCAAACCCTTCAGCTTCAATGAGGATGAACAAGTGTATCCAGTACAGCCCTGGGAGAAAGGAATGAGCAGCAGAAAGAGGTCTGGCCTTTAGGGACTTCCCTGCCTGAGGACAGGCCCAGAGAGGAACCAAGGGCTGACAAGAGGACCCAGACAAGTGAAGGACTCATATTGACAGATGAGAAGGCTCAAAAAAAAAAGGTGGGGGCAGCTGGGTAGCTCAGTGGAGTGAGAGTCAGGCCTAGAGACGGGAGGTCCTAGGTTCAAACCTGGCCTCAGCTACTTCCCAGCTGTGTGACCCTGGGCAAGTCACTTGACCCCCATTGCCCACCCTTACCACTCTTCCACCTATGAGACAATACACCGAAAGTACAAGGGTTAAAAAAAAAAAAAAAAAAAAAAAAGAGGAAATGTAGGGTTGAAAGGAACTTTGGAAATCATCTAATCCAAACTCTTTAATGTTTTCCATTTGGAATTACATTTTCTTTTTTTGTGTGAACTTATTTATCAACAAACACAAGCATTTCAAAATACAAAAAAAAGACCAAGATGCTGGTAAAAGAGACTGACTTTTTTATGTATATTTTGCTTTAAGAAGTATGTGTATCAGAAGAAAAACAACTGCTTGATTACATGGGTCAATGGGGACGTGATTGGGGATGTAGACTCTAAGTGATCACCCTGATGCAAATATTCATAATATGGAAATAGGTCTTGATCAATGATATATGTAAAAACAGTGGAATTACTCATTGGCTGTGGGGGGAGGAGAGAGGAGGGAAAGAACATGAATCATGTAACCATGAGAAAATATTCTAAATCAATTAATTAAATAAAATTCTTCAAAAAAAGAAGTATATGTATATATTTTATGTTATATACATAAAATACTAATATTATATTTTTTGTTTTATTCTATGTATTTTGTAAGTGTTTTATTGAGGTTCCTTAGCTAGAGAAACTGAGGCTCAGAGGGATCACATAGCAAGTCAGTGGCAGAACCTGAAATGGAAGCCAGGTTGCCTCTGACCGTCTCCTCTAAAGGAACTCTGAGGATTTCCACATTGGGCTGGGAGGTCAGGGCAGGCTTCCTGGAGAAAGTAGGGCTTAAGGCAGGGCTTGAAAATGCATGAGATGGAAAAGCAAAGCAAAGGAAGGTGGGAATTGCAGAAGCAAGTGCCTGGAGTGTGACACTTAGGGGGTGGTGACACCCCTACTGAAACCCAGTGACTGATTGAAGAAAGGAGATGTTGAGGGGGAAAGTCCCCAGGCCACTAATGAGGGGAAGGGTTTAGCTGAGAGCTCCTTGTACCTTCTTCCCTCCTACCTCCCCACACCCCCAGCCTGGCCACAGCCCAGCCAAGCCATCAGCAGGCCCAGGGGGACTCAGACTGGGAGTGGGAAGGAAGGAAGAGGGGCAGAGAGGGGTTAGGAGGGGACGGGAGGGGAAGGATGTAGGAAGAGGGGGTGGTGTAACCTTTGTGGTGCCGGTACAGGATAGGGAAGCCAATATTACTGCACCACTCCCTGCCCTGACCCATCCTACCCCCAACCTGGGGAGATGTCCCAACGCCTGTCAGCATGGGGCCCAGCCCTGGGCTGGGGGAGAGGGAAGAGCCTGAAAGAGAAGATATTGCTCTTACCCTAAAGGAGCCCAGGGCTCTGAAGAGGGAAGAATATCACCTACTCTCAGGAAGTGGGGAGAAGGGGCATCTGCCCTTCAGGAAGTGCTCCCTCTCCGAAGGGAGAAGCAAATCAGTCTCTTGCTGGAATTCTTACCCAGCACATCCCTCTGACCCTATACATTAACCATGTCCCCCACTCCAGGACACCACCAGAGTCATTTGCTCTTCCAAGTGACTCCTCTGTCAGTTTCTCAATAGCTTGGCTGCTGTGGTCACCCCCTTGGCATATGGACCCTGGGCTTCTTCCCCGACTCTTCCCTCTCCAGCCCTACATAATTAATCTTTAAATTCTGTTCCTTCTCAAGAGCCAGTGTCTCTGGATTTACTTTCTCAGTCTCTCCGTTTTCCAAGGTCCAGAATGGCAGCCTTTATTCTCCTGCCCAGATCATTGCAACAACCTCCCCATCAGCCTCTCTGCCTTCGATGTCTCTCCTTCCATCCCTCCTATACACAGTCAAGACCAGAAACCAGATGCCCCATGTACAAATCCAGAGTTTTTCCTCTTTACCACAATCCAAGAGGACTTCTCAGAGGAGGTGGCATGACCCTGGGAGGAGGTAAAGGAAAAGAAAGGATGGGCAGACCTCGAGGATGTGTCCCCTCCTCAGAAACTTTCCCATGGTTTCCTATACTCCTTAGGATTCCCGATTTCTCAACCAGACATTTGAAGCTCTCTCCAGTCTGCTCCTAACTCACTTCTGAAGTCCGACCCCCTTCCCTTCAAACCCCAGTGTACAACCATGTCATTCCTCCTGTGCTCACACTGGCCCCGGTTTTGTAGAATACTCTTTCTCATTCACCTTCATATACCACTCAACCCCAAAGGGGCCACTAAATCCATGTTCCTTCTGCCAATGGGAAAATGGTCCATTTCCTTGGAGATATTTGTGTATTTACTCTATGTCTGACCTTAAGTAAGGTTATGTATGTACATGTGCCCCGTTTCAATATGCCTTCAGGGATGGTCCAGAAAATGGAAATCCTCATGCATGTTTAGGTGGGGCAGGGGGTGGGAGAAAACACATATAATCATCAATAAATAAACGTATAGACCCAGAAGGGACTCTTAGAACACAGAATGTCACATTAGGGAAGGAGCTCATAGATAGAAGGATAGTACACTGGACAAAGCACTGAATCTAAATCTAGTCTCACATACTTACTAGCTGTGTTAGTAATGCTTAACCTTTGCCTCAGTTTCTTCATCTATAAAATGGGGATTATAATATAGCACCTACCTACCAGGGTGGTTGTGAGGGTAAAATGTGGTATTTGTAAAGCTTTGCAAACTGTAAAATCCTACATAAATGCTAGCTATTGTTATCATTAATCAAATATAGGATAGAGAAGCTGAAGGAACCAAGAGATCATGGGGTTCAACTGCATCGTTTTAGAGAGGAAGAAACTAAAGCTGAGAGAGGGAAAATGGCTTGGCTAAAGTCACATAATGGGTGGGAAGCAGAGCCAAGACTAGAAACTAGGCTTCCTGAGTCCAAATCCAGGGATTTTTCTTCTTCATCAAGATCCAGGAGGACTCCTCTGAGGAGATGGCATTGCCCCGGAAGGTGGTAAAGGCAAGGATGGGCAACCCTCAAGGACAGCTTATCCCTAAAATCTCCCTCCCCTGGAGGTCCTCCCAAGATTCCATTAGAGTCTTTAAGCATTTCCCTCTGTCCACCACATTCTGAAAGGTCGTAGGATTTAGAGTTAGAATGGACTTTGTGGATCACCTAATCCACTCACCTCATTTTACAGAAACAGAAAATGAGGCCCAGAGAATTAAAGTAAGTAGCTCAAGAGGGCACACAAATGCAAGATCAGGATTCAAATCCCATGAGCCCTGACTCCTCTTCCAGAACATTTCCCAGTATGCCCACATGAGTGTGTCCATTGTGGGAGAGGGACATATAGCTGCCAAAGAATAGATGGATCTAGAAAGGCAAGATACAGCCAGAGAAAGGATTTCAGGGCTCCAGGGCTAAAGGAAGGACTTCAAAGTTTTTCCCAAATCAGCTAAAATCTCAGTACAGCTCTGATAAAAAAAAAAAATATATATATATATAACTAGATATAAAGATATGCATTCACATACACTGATACATAGAGCCCCAGAGCCAAACTCTCACACATCCATATATATTTATATATATATATATATATGCATTTATTCAGACACATTCACTTGTCTGCGATCAAACGAGTTCACATGTGAAGTGCTTTGCAAATCCTGAAGCATTACATAAATGCTAGCAATGCAAATGCTAGTTGGGTCTGCATAAACACCTATAATTCATGCAGATACATGCGTAGTCATACAAAGAAGAAATAACAGTTACCCAGTCTGTTAAGACCAAGGAAGGGCACTGCTGGAGAGCTCCTAATTTTTGGAGAGCCCCACACTCTCCACCCCACCCCCATTACCTACAGAAATACTCATCTTGGACGGGTTGGGAATCTGTTTATGCATATATATACACACTTAATATGCACATATTCATATGAGGGTATGTTTCTGTATACTGCATTAGGAAGGCATAAGGGTATCTGGCTTAACTCTGGCTCTGACTGCCATATGATCTTGGGCAAGTCCCTTTCCCTCTCTGGAACTCAGTTTCCCCCTCTGTGAAATTGAGGGAATTGAAATAGGGGATCTCGGTTCTCACTGTACGTCCTAGGAGGCGTCTCTCACTCGGATAATGGGTGTGGGGAGTGGGGGGTTGGGGTGTACTTGGAGAAAGGAAGGTTGGCCGTCAATTAGGAGCTCTCCAGCAATTCCCAAAGTGAAGGATCATCCTCTGTGTGCAGGAAATATCTGTCTATGAATTATGGGTGTGCACAGATGTGGGAACGTCTTGTATGTATCTAACGTGGGTACATGTCCCTGGGGTATACGTGTCCGTGTCTACACGGACCCACATTCATTCCCACAGTGAGGCATGCAGAGAATCCTGTGGAAATAGCTTCCCCTCCCAAATACATACACAGACCCAAGCCCCTTAAATATGTGTCCACGCGCACAAGAACGCACGAGCACATTCCTGTCCTGGAGGGGTCAGCACACACCATGTACAAACACACAGGGAGTCACATGCAGGCGTCCAATATCACAAAGTCCCACATCCACAGGCTAATGCACACTAGAGCGCACACACGCACACACAAAGAAGCTCTGGGCACACACACCTACACACAGGAACAGGCTCCATAGCTCACACGTGGCCGCCCCCACCACCACAAGCTTCAATCTCAGCCACCCACTAACCCCCTCGCAGGCACAGGCAGACTCTGCTGCGATCCCACCTGCGGGGCCGCCGCCTTCCTCCTCCCTGTCCCTCCTCGCCTTCCCTCCCTGCCTCCTAGCCCCTCGCACGTGCCCGGCCCCCTCACACACGTGCGTGAGCACACACGTGCACACACCGGGCTCTTCTTGCTCCCCGCCCCAGCCTCCTACTTTCCTCGATCTAGAATCCACAGAGAAAGGCCAGGAAACCCAGCGAGTCTGAAGGGAGAGCCCAACACTCCTATAGGTGTCCTCTAGCCCCACCCGGCTGCTAACCCTGGCTGCACCTGCCCTCGTTACTCCCAATCCCTCTTTTGCGAAAACTCTACAAGACAACCCTCCCTGGCACCCCCACACCCGATTGTACACCAGGAGAGCGGCTGAAAACGAGAGATTCACAATTATCCCTGGTTTGGAATTATCTGGCCCCAGACTAATTAAAGGGATAAAATCCTCGCACTACCCTCCTCCCTCCCTTTCTCCTGGACTACCCAGTAAAGTTGGCCAAAGTGGCTGCGGGAACCCCTATCCCTTCCCCGCACATGCCCCTCCCCAGCTGCCTCCCCGAGCCACTGCGTCCCCCAGCCCTAGTCCGCTAAGCTGATTCCCCATCCTTCCTCGGTTTCTCTAGCGACCCTTCCCGCTTGGATCGCATGTCGTCCCCATTCCGGGGTCAGAGCCCCGCGTCCCCGCTGACACTCCTGGATCAGCCACCACCACCACCCTTCTCGGGTCTCTCTGGGCTCGGCCCCAGGCCCACCAACATTCCTGGTTCAGCCCCACCCCTTCGGCGGACCCCCTCACACCCACTCTAGACTCAGCCCGGACTTAAGACTCCGGGCTCTGATACCCGGCACATACACACCAGCTCCCACACCTCAGATTCCCCGGACCCTACCCTCCCCCCGGCCTGTCCCAACACTCGTGTCCCCCACAGCTGCTGCCCTCCCCGGCCACCCTTGTTCAGCCCCTGGCCGCGGACACTCACGGCTCGGGCTCCCCGGGCCGCGCCGGGCACTGCTGGCTCCGGCACAGGATGGAGTGGCCGCACGCCTGCCCCATCGCTCCTCATCCTCCGGCGCCCGGCCCGGCCCGGGCGGGGCCACTCAGCCCCAGGGGGGAGGGGCGGGGCCCGGAGGGGAAGGCAGGGGCGGGGCTGCAGAGGGGAGGGGAAGGCTGGGGAAGAGAAGAGAAGAAGGGAGGGGAGAGGAGGGGGCTCCCCTCCCCTCCCCAAGCCTGGCCCGGCCCGGCCCGGCTCGGCTCGGCCCGGCCCGGCTCCGCTCTGTCCGCCTTTTCCCGGCCTCTCCCGGACAGCGCTCCTCGCTGGCTGCTCTCCGCTCCCTCGGCCTCCTTCCTCTCTGCTGCTTGCTCCACTCAGCTCCCTGAGGGGGTTCGGCTTAGCGAGAAGACGGATGCCGGAGCAGGTCTGATAATGCAGAGGGAGGAAAAAAGGGAGGGAGGAAAGGCCGGGAGAGCGGGAGGACAGAGGGAGAAAAGAGACAGAGAGGGAGAGGGAGAAAGGGAAAGGGACAAGGAGAGAGAGAGAGAGAGAGAGAGAGAGAGAGAGAGAGAGAGAGAGAGAGAGAGAGAGAGAGAGAGAGAGAGAGAGAGAGAGATGTCAGACAGAAAGACAGAGGGTAGAAAATTGAGAGAGACAGAAAAAGAGTGCTAATACAGACTTCTAGAACTCCCCAATGTCTGGGTCCTAGGGCTGTTGGGGGAGGGTGGGAGAAGGTGGGAATCAAGGAGTCAGGGACTTTTCCCAAATCCCAAGGGAAAACTAGCCTAAGAAGACAACCCACCACACAGATACACACACCCTCTCCTCATGTGGAGTCTACAGCAGCCCAGGCCTAAGAGGGGGCTGGGCTTGTCTCAGGGAGCCTCACGAGGCACAAGCACACAGAACAATAAATGTGGCACAAAAACACAGGCAGGGTAAGTCAGGGGTTGGCAGCCTTTCAGAAGTGGCCAAGCAAATTGGCTGACCTATGTTCTTCTGGTGGGGAGGGAGGACGGGAATGACGCCAAGAGTAGAGAAGGATGCTGGGGAAGTGGTACATACAGGAAGGCTTCTTTGCTCCAGAGATCTTCACTTCCCTATTCCAGCAAATAGATATTCATTGGGGTTCAGAAGCTCCTCTTTCAAAATGCAAATGCCCCCAGTACAGGTCCTGCTTAAATTGGATGCTTTCCCCTTGTCAGCTGCAAGGAGATGGACATTTTGGACCCTTGGAAAAAAGAGCAAGTGCAAGGATGGGTGTCTTGGATCAATGCCACTGAAATATCAGAGAAACCCCTTTAGGCTCAATATAAGGGAAAACTGCCTACCAATCAAAGTTATCCAAAAGCACAAGGAACTAAGTAAACAGTTGGATGGGTTTTCTGTCACTGGAGATCTTTAAGTGAAGGTTAATACCCACTTGTTGGGAATTAGGTGTTAAAGGAGATTTCTGCTAAGGTACAGGATGAATCGGAGTAGCCAGATTGCTCAGTGGATTGCAGTCAGAAAGACCTGAGTTCAAATCTAGCCTCCAACCCTTACTAGGTAGGTGATTATGGGCAAGTCAGTTAACCTCTGCTTGCCTTAAGAAGGAAATGGCAAACCATTTCCAGTTTTAATGACAAGGGCTTTAATAGCAAGGAAGACTGTTAGGCCCTAGAAGGGACTGAATGAGAGATATGGTGATCCCTAGACCAAATCTGACCATCCTGCTCAGAGGCATAGATCTGGAGATCTAAAACTTCTCCAAAGTGGTCCTTCTAAGTCTGTTTCTAAGACATGGTGAATGATGGCTTACTCCTCAAAAAGGCCTTCAGCTCAGGTATAACCTCCGTATTCATTTCTCTCTACTCACAGACCCCCCCCCCCTCCAACCCTCAGAGAATAGAGAGCAGTGGTAGGGTAATGAAGGAGGATGAGAGACAACACAAGAATATGGAAATATCCAAGGGCTCATTAACTACTGGGAGAAGATCCCATCAGTCTGACCTATCCTGTCCTTTCTCTTTGTGGCTTCTCATTCTCCTTTCCTCTGGTGTATAGGGTCATAGGATTAAGAGTTGGACGGGACCATAGAACTCATCCAGTTCACCTTCCTCATTTTATAAATGAAGAAATGAGGTTTAAGGAAGGGAACTGATTTGTTCCATGTCCCAATAGGTAGCAAGTGTCCTTATTTTTCTCCTCTTGCCCTTTTCCTCCTGGTCTTCTAATGACACTGTCCCAGTGGGGCAGCCACAGATAGATCTATGTTCCTGCTCTTCTTTTTAACTCTTTCTCCTCTAACTATTCTACCTCCTCCCCACTTTCTCCCCTGCACAGGAAGGAATATTGGGAAGAAAGGCTCCTGGGTTCTATGGGAGAGATAGTAAGGGGAGAGACACAGTGAGCTAATATAACCTTTCCTTTTGGGCCTTCCTCAAGGCTTGAGATGGGGGTGGTGGTGCTAGGAACAGCTTAGTGACCTGGCTTCCTGAAGCAATCAGGCTGGCTTATGGGGATAGCAGTCTACACCCTCCCCCAACCCTGGCTTGTCCCACTCAGCCTACCTAGTAACAGGACGGAGGAATGTTTTCATATTTGATCTTTGCCTTAATAGGCCAAAAAACAATTGTGGCCATCTTTTCCAATCCCCTCATTTTAGAAAGGAGGAAATTTAAGCCTAGAGAGGTGGGAAGAGACAAAGCTTGGCCAGAACCCAGGTCCTCTGCCTCCCAGTTCAGTGTTTGTTTCACTATCCATGGAAGCCTCACCCAGTCTCCTGGTGTCTCCAGTTCAGAGGCCTTTCTGTCCGTGTTTGTGTGTGTGTGTGTGTGTGTGTGTGTGTGTGTGTGTGTGTGTGTGTGTATGCATGCGCATGCACATGCTTTTAGCTCAGTGGGGGATGAAAAGTATGATATTTGCATTATTACATAAGCAAGAAAAAAGGCATTTGGGAGGGGACTTTTCCTCCAAGGTTAAGAGGCTAATGAAAGTTGGGACTGGCCCCAGCTGTTGCCAGTCCCAGAACTACTAGAACTCCAGTCTATACCTGGCTCCACAAAACTCGTAGCCCAGAAATCAGGCAGTCCCAGGGTTGAAGAAGGGACCTGGGAATGATTCTTACTCTAGTCTGGAGAAGTTCCACCTTAGTACTAACCTCAGTTGCTCTCAGTGGCACTACCAAATACATTTTCTCTTTTCATTTCCTCCAATTCTCAGATCTTCCTTATGTCTCGGAATTGGGTTTGTGTTCCAAGGAGGGACTAGGATGGATGAAACCCTTTCCTCCAAACCTCAGTCCAAATTTACAGAAATATAACATTTTATTGTTTTCTTACTGTACCAGCGTCATCTTCTGGTCTGGTCTGACCGAAGCTGGAGTAGTTGGTTCAGTTCTGGATGGCACATCTGAGAGAGGACATTAACAAGGTGGAGCTCACTCAGTGGGAAATCATCAGCGCAGGAAGGGGACTTGAAATCAAGTCCTGGGAGAATTCATCCAAGGTGTTGCTATTTAGTCATTCAGTTGTTTTCAGCTCTTTGTGATCCCATGGACTATAACTATCGACAGGGTTTTCTTAGCAAGGATACTGGAATGGTTTGCCATTTCCCTCTCCAGTGGATCCTTTTGTCAGACAATCAGAGGTTAAGTGACTTGTCCAGGGTCATATACAGCTAGGAAGTGTCTGAAACCAGATTCGAATTCAGGTCTTCCTGTCTCTACCTAGTACTCTATCCATTGACTTACCTGGCTGCTCTTTAACTTTAAGTACTGGGACTATTTAACTTGGAGAAAAGACTTAAGGAGGACATGACAACTGCCTTCAAGGGCCTGAAGGACTGCTATATGGTAGAGGGATTGGACATCTGATTGACCCTAGAGGTCAGAACTTGGGATGAGAGAGACAGAGAGGCTGGTTTAAACTCAGTTTAAGGAAAATTTTTGGAACAGAGAGAGCTGTCCCAAAGTCTTTGTGGGCTGCTGTGGAAAGCAAAGAATTCTTCTCCCATCTCTGGGGCCTTTAAGCAGAGGCTGCATGCTGCGGAGAGGATGCTTATTAAGGGATGGGTTGTACTAGATAATAACAATAAATGTTATTTCTATAGGGCTTTAAGGTTCACAAAAGACTTTAAATAGGATTATATTCATTTGAGCTTCACAGCATAATAAGTTTCATTATCACCCTCATTTTGTAGGTAAGAAAACCAAACTTCAAAGAGAATTGCTTAGGGTCATACAGCTAATAAGTATAAAAGCTGAGATTTGAACTCATCTCTCCTGATCTCCTGTTTAGCGGTTTTTCTGCTGCTCCCTAAATACTATCCTCAGGTTGAGAATCTGTGATTTTATAAAGCCATCCAGGTTTATCTTTAGAACTCTTAACAGAAACCCAGGCTTCCGCAATTCTGGGCCCACAGTCCTTGAGACAGGGGAATGCATTGGGTTGAGTGTTCACTTGTAGGGGCTATAAAATTGGGGAACTGAAATTCAGTACATTTTGTAAACAGAGAAATAATACAAAGCATTTCCTTTTCAGCAATTCTACAAGGGTGGGAGTGTGGATAATTATCCCCATTTCCATGAAGATGAAAACTGAGAACCAGAAGCATGCAAATGACTTCAGAATATCTCTGACTTGGAAGAGAACTCAGAAACCATCTAACCCAGTGTTTCCCAAACTTTTTTGACCTACCTCCCCCTTTCCAGAAAAAAATATTACTTAGTCCCCTGGAAATTAATTTTTTTAATTTTAGCAATTAATAGGAAAGATAAATGCACCTGTGGCCATCACCGCCCTCCCTGGATCGCTGCAGCACCCACCAGGGGGCAGTAGCACCCACTTTGGGAATCACTGATCTAACCCAAACTGGACCTGACTGAAAATCCCCTCTAAAATATCTTCAATGATTCAATTCAACAAGAAATTGTGTAAGGTGCCAGGAATTTAGAGAGGAAAATGAAAGAGTCCTTGACTCCAAGACGTTTACAAGCTAGTGGGTGGCCATCCATGTTTTGCTTGGACCACTAGGGAGGAAGACTCAGTACACCATATGTATAGTATGTAAAATCAAGAAGGATAGGAGAGAGACTTCCAAAGAAAGGGTATATCGGGATGTAGGTGTGTGTTTGTATCTGTGAGTTTCCATGTATTTGGAGCTAGAGTCAAGGATTCAGCCTAGGATTAGGCTAGAGACAGGGTTGGGGCTCAGGCCAGGGTCGGGGGTTAGACCTTATTATGGATCTGGGATTGGTCTGAGGCCAGGTCTGGGACTCAGGCTGGAGTTAGGATGGCCCAGTTATGACTGAGACAGAGAAAGAGAAAGATTGACTCTATGGCTGAGAAAGGTCAAAGAGATGCACGGAGAGATGAGAGGGCTGGACTGGGTAATCTTTAAGATCTCTCCAAATTTGAAATTATGGTTTTGGAGAAAGAAAACTGATGAGACAGGATGGAGAAGGGAGATTTGGGATCAAGTAGATGCCAAGTTGAAAATATTAGAATCATAGAATCTCAGAGCTGGAAAGGACCCCAGGGAGCAGTTAGTTAATCTATTCCTGTTGTTATTCCATTGTGGTGGACTCTTTGTGGGCCAATACTGTCTATATGGTTTTCTAGGCAAAGATACTGGAGTCTCCCACAGTACACTGAAACCAGGCTTCTGTTCTGTCTTCTAATGAGATTAATCTGAAAATATCTGATGATCCTCAAACCTCCTTACTGAAGTCAATTTATGGTCTCCCCTGTCTAGATTGGACCAGGGCTGGTCAGGATCCCAAAATCTTTCAGAAAGGGACTCCAGGGGCATCTTGGTGACTCAGTGGATTGAGAGCCAAGTCAGGAGATAGGAGGTACTGGGTTCGAATGTGGCCTCAGATACTTCCTAGCTATGTAGCCTTGGGCAAGTCACTTGACTTGCTCTTCTGCCTTGGAACTCATATTTGGTATTGATTCTAAAACAAGATAAAAGGACCCCAGAGTCCATCTAGTTCAAACCCCCTCACTTTACAAATCAGGAAACTGATCCATACATTTACTTGCTATATGACCCTCGGTATATCACTTCACCTCTGTCTGCTTCAGTTGTAAAATGGGGATAATGACAATACTAGCATTGTTGTGAGGATCAAAGGAGATATTTGTCAAGTGCAGAGCACAGAGCCTGGCACATAAGTAGGCACTTAATAAGTGCTTGTTTCCTTCCTTTTTTCCCAAAGAGGTTAACAAAATTTGCCTACAACTAAATAGATATTAAGGGTAGGAGGTGGGATTTGAACTTGAATCTTCTGACTTCAGAGGGAGGGATCTTCCTGCTCTACTACACTGCCTCCTTTTCCTGATTATGAATTCCCTCTATGACATAACCTACAAATAGTCATATGGTCTTGGCATGCCGATCTCCAGTGAGCAGGAGCCTACTGTATCCATTGCATTTTGAGGTAGTTCTCATTAGTAGGACATTTTTCTTAACATCAAACTTAAATTCATTTCTTTGCCATTTCCATCCACTGCTGCCCTCTGGGACCAAGCAGAACAAGCCTAATCCCTCTTCACCATGACAGTCCTTCAAATACTTAAAGACAGCTGTGGTGTTCCCCCTCTCTTTAATTCTGCAGATGAAACATGGCCTCTTCCTTCAACTGAAGAAACCATGCCTCCTGGGGCTCCAGTCTAACTTTGGGTCTCCCACCCAGCCCAAGGTCTTTCTGAGGGTGGAGGACATGCCTCTCCATCCCTCAAAGCGGGGGTTCCCTTCTAGCTAGAGCTAGATCTCCTGCCCCCTCACCCTCACCCTGCTAAATACAAGGCCCAGTCGAGGATCCTCACTCCTCCCACCCACCCTGCCCACACCAGCCTGTCAGGTCAGGGCTGCAGCTGGGGCCTTGGGCAGCATGGGAATGTCACAGCTGTTCCAGATCATTAGCTTTGCCTCATTCATCCTCTTACCCGCTCTGGGACTGTTCCTGCCGTGGCCTCAGAATCAATGTTCTGCCAATTACCTGCCCTTGGCCCCTGGGGAGCTCTGGCCCTGCTCAGCCCTCACAGCCACAGCCCAGAGACTGACACTGGGAATAAGAGGGTTCCCATGTGAACCATTACCCACTGTCATCACCCTCCTCCTCAAGGGCCACCATCACTGTTTTCCAATTTCTCTAGGGTTTTCCTAGAGGAGAAGGAGCATACTTCTTCTAGACCCCAGAGGGCAAAATAGGACTTGAGGGCAAGGGAAGGAATCACAAACAGATGATTTGGATTTAACATGAGGAAGAACTGACTTCACCATATTTCAGAAATTCAGTTAGAAAGGGCCTCAGTGGCCAGTTAGTCAAACTCCTGCCCCAAAAAGGATTCTGGCTACAATACAACCAACAGGTGGTGGTCTAGCCTTTGCTTGAAGTCCTCCAAGGTCAGAGAGCTCATTGAGGAGTGGGGCAGCCCCTTCCACTTGTTTCCTTATACCAAATTTAAATTTGCCTCTTGGCATCTTTCAGCCATTATTCCTACTTTTGCCCTCTGAGAGCAAATAGTCTAATCCCTTTCCCACAAAAACTTTCGCACTTGATGACAGCTATCACACCGGGATCACACACACACACACACACACACACACACACACACACACACACACACACACTCCCCTCAGCCTTCTCTTTTTTTTTAGGCTGCACCTTCCCAGTTCCTTCCAATGCTTTTCCAATATCGTGGACTTTGAGAACCTTCCTGGCTGGTTGCCTTCCTCAATGATTTTCAGCTTAACAATATCTTTCCTGAAATGTGGTGCCCAGAGTTCCTAACAAATGTAACAGCTGTTTAGTTATAATTCTTATTCCCCAGCGGTGTGACCCTGGGCAAGTCACTTGACTCCCACTGCCTACCCTTACCACTCTTCTGCCTTGGAGCCAATACACAGTATTAGTTCTATGGAAAGTAAGGGTTTAAAAAAAAATAATAATAATTCTTATCCTCTCACCCCATACCCCAATCCCCACCCAAAAATAGGCTTAGGGTTCAGTGTGGTAGTTGTTTGGGGAAAAGAAGAAGAAATAACAAGAACATTGATGTTTTTACCATGCTTTTTCCAGTCACTGGAAATAAACTGAGAAGACAGAGCAGTGATGAAACCTGGGCATGGGCATGGGCATGATTCTGGGTCAGATGTTTGCTTTGTTTTTCTGGTGATTGTCCTTGAGAGTGGAACTTAATGGAAAACATCTGATTAGAGAAACAATGAAATAGACCACCTCTAGTAGTAGTGAGCCCTTCATCTTTGAAAGTGTTCAAGCAACATGGATTGATGGGGATATTATGGGGACGTAGACACTAAACGATCACCCTAGTGCAACTATCAATAATATGGAAATAGGTCTTGATCAATGACACATATAAAACCCAGTGGAAGTGCATGTCGGCTATGGGGAGGGGAGGGAAAGAACATGAATCATGGAACCATGGAAAAATGTTCTAAATAAGTAATTAAAAAAATAAAATAAAATATAAAAAAGAAAGTGTTCAAGCAGAGGCTGAGGGACCACTTTGAGTGAAGCTGTAAAGCATATTCCTCTTCAGGTAGGGCTTGGGTTACATGACCTGATGCCTCCTTCAACTTGGGTATTCTATGATTACATTATTTCACGACATTCCTTGGTAGAGAGGCATAATAGCCTAATGAAAAGCCTGCTCGACTTTGAGTGAGGAGACCAGAGGCAGAGTCTTCTGGGCAAAATGTGTCCCTATTGTCTGCTAAATAAAGTTCAAACTCCTTCCCCTGGCATTTGAAGCCCTTCACAATCCAGCCTCATCCTACATTGCTTGCTCCATCTGCTAACTTACTGGTTGGGGGGCCTTGGGCAGTAACTCCATTTCATTGAAGTCTTCATTTTCCCATCTGTAAAATGGTGTGGATGCAAGGTGGACTCCCCAGACCCTCTTTTCTGGGCCTTGAGTCAAAAAAGAGAAAGGCTATTTGTGCCTGCTTAAAAATTAGACGACTAAGGCTTCCTCATGAGGCACAATATTGCACAGACTAGTTCCCTCTCTCTGTAAGCAGCCAATGGTGAAATATATAACCAAAGTGTCTTAAGAAAATGTGCTGTATATTTGTTGAAAATCTTGCCTAATATGGAATATTGGTTGTAGTCATCTTTTTCTGTCTAATCATTCTAGCTTATATATGTATATTACATTACATTATATTTTATATTGCATTATATATTACATTATATTATATTATATTTATTATATTATACTTGATAAATTACATTATATTTATTATATTATACATTAGCAGTTTCTTGGTACAATGGAATAGAGCACTTGGCCCAGAGCCATGTTGGCGAACCTATGGCACACGTGCCAGAAGGGGCTGCTCCCCTCTTCCTCTCCATGCATACATGAGGACATTTCTCACATCACACACCCCTCTGCCCAGCAGTCCAGTAGGAGCACTTCCTCGCTCTCCTGTCTGGGGTAAGGTATGGGGCTCACACTGCCTAGCTGTGTGATCCTAGGCAAGTCACTTCACCTGTCTGCCTCAGTTTCCTCACCCATAAAATGAGAGTAATAATAGCACTTACCTCCCATAGTTTTTGTAAGGATTAAATGAGATAATATTTATAAGAGGGTTGACAGAGCCTGGTACAAAGTAGCACTGAATAAATGTTTATTTCCTTCCTTATGTTATACAGCTTGTCCCAAAAGTCTTAGTCCATTTTGAGTTTTAATCATTTCAGCAGTGTAAAATCTGCAAACTTACAGAAAACATCATTTGAAACATAATTATTAAAATTTAGTTTACATTGCTTAGACTTATGAATTTTTAATAATAACTTTTTAATTTTAATAAGAAAATAAGAATAGAGTGATGTAGACTATAAGATGGTAGTAATGGATTATAGTCAGAAGCATCAGCATTTTAAAATATCAAATAACTGGCCTTTCAAATGTTGCCATTTGTAAGTCTTATGAATTTATATTTGTAAAGTTATTAAAGATTAAAAGTCATGGAGACTATTGGGACACACTGTATAATTTGTATGCAGACTTTTCTGTACTTTCAAACTCTTTGATCAAACCAGTTCCCCTTGCAATGATCTGTGCCTAATCAATACAATGACTTTGCCATATCCTAAGCAGTTTTCAGAGTAAGGACATATTCCTTCCATGAAAGAGATGCTGACATTCAACACGACCTACTATACAGATTTTTTGTAAACCTTAAAGCACTTCATAGAAATAAGTGATAGTCCTCATCTTCATCATTATTATTATCATCATCATGTTCAAATTCAACATGTTTATCTGCCTAATAAAGTTTAAACTACTGATCCTGACTGCATCAGAATTACTTTCTCATGTACACATCTGTTCTCATGTACTCTTCTGCTCAAAAGCCTTCCATGTTTCCCTACTGCTTACACAAATGAAATTGTGTCTCCTTTGACTAGTTTTCAAAGCCCTCTACAAACTGGAGTTGTATTATGTTTTGTTCATGTCTTATATTTATTGTATTATGTTAACAGCTAAGTGGTACACTGGAATAGGGTATGTGGTCTTGGGAATTTTTAGCCTTATGTCCTGTTACTCCCCTCTTTGTAATATCTGCTCCAGACAAACTGGACATCGCTCTGCTCCTTGGACACTCCCTGTGCTTTTTTTCCTGTACCTTTGCCCCTGCAATATCTTCTAATCTTTCTGCCCTCGTGCCTCTTAGCCATCCCAGAGAACTTTACCCTTATTATTGTAATGATTTGTGCTTGTCTTACTATGTTCTTTCTATATGAAATGAACTATAATAGATATTGGGATTACAAGGACAAGAGAAATAATTGCTTCCTTTAAGGAATTTAAGATTCCACTCTTTTTCTATTTCCTTCACTGTTGTTCCTCAAAGCTTTGCCCAATGATTTTTCTTCTCTTTCTACACTCTGTCCCTTATTGATCACACCAACACTGCCATATCTCTAACCTCTTTACAAATGGATCCCAAAATTGCTATCCCCAACTTTGCCCTGAGCTTTCAATCTTTAACTCCAATTATCTGCTAGATGGGTAGCTCTTCCTTGAAATTTTGCTAGCATCTGAAACTCAACTTCTTCCTTACCCTCTTGATTCAAACACCACAATATATTTTCATCCATTGCCCACCACACTAGGTATCTTGTCTAGACTATACTAATTCCTCCTAACTTGCCTCCCTGACTGAAGTTTCTCCCCATTCTCATCTTCCCTTCATGTTGCTACCAAAATAATGCTCTATGTCATTCCTCAAACCAAAAACATGCCAAATTGATGAAGTAGAAACTTCCGACTCTGGCTTTCAAGTCTCTCCATAAACTAATTCCAACCCTTCAAGTCTTATCTCATACTATTCTCCATTCATTCACTTTGCATTCCAGACCAACTGGACTATTATTTCTTTGTTCTCATCTATGTCCTTTCTTGTCTCTCTTTAATCACAAAAGTCTTCAACTCTGGCTAGAATTCACTCTCTTTGCATCATCACTGGCTGAAATCCTTCTCTCCCTTTAAGGCTAATATCAAATGCTACTTTTTTCAGAAAACCTTCCCCCCTGCTTTCCTTACCTCTTTCCCCAGCAGAAAGTGTTCTTTCCTTCTGCAAATTTCCTTAGAGCCTTTTGTCTGAATTTCTCCCTAGAACCTTATCTTGTTTCAATTATTTGTCTACCTATTGTAGCCACACTATAAGATAATAAACTCCATGAGGTCAGGGATTGTCTGTCTTTGGGTCTGTCTAGCACAGATAGCTTCATAATGAATGTTTATTGAACTTAATTGAATGTATAAAGCCTGGAGCCTGCCTTAAAGAGGACTGGCAGTGTGGTTAGGTAAACAAAGACCTGCCCCTTCCCAACTGACCATGCGTCATCTGCCATTGAAGCGTCCTTAGAAGCTAAAATGCTCTTTACTGAACATTAATTCCAAAGGAGGGTTCAGAACCCTGGAGAGCATCCCTAGCTCTGGGCCTAGGAAAAGGCTATGGTTAGAAGATTTCTCAGGGAAGAGTCCAGAACTCTCAGGGAGGATAGGGGTGGCAACTGCTTTTTTCGTGATTCATGGACAAAGTAAAGATAATATATTTTTGGAAATTATATAGCAAAGTGACTAGGAATCAAAAAAGATCTGACCTACTGACTACCTCTTACAGACCCAGAGATATTAAGACTCAGAGTTAGAAAGGGATCTCATTTAGATCTGAGGGAACTGAAGCTGAAATGTGTCCAAAGTCACAGTTTAAGTGGCAATTAGGATTCAAATTCAGGTCCTTGGACTCCATGTCCAGGCCTCTTTCCTCTTTGCTCAACTCTTCCATTAGTTGTTTGGGACCTGGTCAGCCCAATAAAGTCCAACTCCCTCTACCCCAAATTCTCCACAACAAAAAGGGAAAGCAAAAATGTAGCACATAACATTTGCTTCCAAGACCCCTTTTCAGACCTAAGACAGCAGGGAGAGCAATTCAATTCAAATTACTTTTGGAGTTCCCAATCTAGGAAGGAGATGACACATAAAGAGATAAATAAGCTATACAATGTTAACAAGCAATATGGTGTAGTATATGAAGAACAAACCTTGAAATCAGAGAGACTGGGCCCACCTCTGATGTAGAGTAGCTGTGTGACTCTGGACAAGTCACTTCGAATAATTTATGGAGAATGATGATACCATGATTGGAAATAGGAAAGTCACAAGGAAGGATAGGCTTGGTGAGAAAGATGAATTCAATTTTAGATGTGTTGGATGTGAGGTGCTGGTTGGCAGAAGGATATCCAGGGAAGATGTCCAACAGGAAATTAAAAATGCAGTCAAGGTTTTCTTTCCCAGATGTTTACAGATGATGAGATGAAAACAAATGGAACAGCCCTCAAACTTCCTCAACACCAACCACATCTGGATCTGTAGTTTACTGAATCAGAGGAATCTTGATCTAGATACTAAGTCAACCATCCTAAATACTCACTGATTTATTGCTTTTGGCTTCATCAATATCATTTATAATCTAATGTCCTTGCATTTGCAATAAAATAATAACAGCAAAAAAAGATTATAAATTACAAAGAAGGTACCAGTCTGCATTGGTGGAGAGGCTTTCCTCATATTTCCTCATCAAGGAGTTCGTTCTATCAGTGAAATCATAGGTTCAGTCCTATCTTCATCCCTACACCACAGAAGGGCAAGCAAAGTCGTCTTTTAAGTTCTAGTAGGAAATTTGTCATCCACAAGGCCTGGGAAGGTTCTCTGGTGGAGATATTTGAGTTGGACTTAACAGAATGGGTAGGAATTCAAGAGATAAAAAGGGAAGACACAGGAAACTCACTAGAAGTCCATCAGACCATCAGTCCTGAATGACTGATAGTAAACTTGGAAGAGGAAGAATGAGCCAATGGTCCAGTTAGGCAAATCCTAAATTTGACACTAGAAAGTGGGAAGGAATACCACCCTTTGTAATGGGGATAATTTGAGGAAAGGTGTGTGGGATAAGGGAATTTGAAAGGAGATTGTCAGAGACTTGCTAAGTAGGTAATCTAGGTTACAGGTAGGCTGGGATTAAGGAGATTCAGGATATAATAGGACTGAAGTCAGGAGTATAACACAGAAGGGAAACAGAGATCTTCAGGGAGAGGAGAAATTAAACTAAACAGACAAACAGCAGGCTTTACAGACTGGGACTTAGACTCAAACACAGGCTGAGGGAAATAGACTAAACTGAAATTAACAAACAGGGTTTAGTTAATTTCACAGGAAGGGATTTGTTTTGAAGTTACACCTTCCTCCAAGATGGATGCCCGGCTTCCCTTTAAGCCCAGAGTATGTTGGTTCTTCCCCTCTTCTTCCCTCTCTTAATAACTAACAGACAATTGTACTAATAGGTCTGTTGAAATACAAAAGGGTTTAATATCTTTAAAGGATGATTTGTCAAGAAAGTGGATCAAAGGAAAGCCCTAACAGTTGTCTCAGGAACCTCAGGTGGGGGAAGGGAGGCAAAGATGGAGTCTGAGTAAGGACCTGCCTTTAACTCAGCTTACAAATGCTATTGATAACTAAAGGGAATAAAAGATGACTGACTAGTTTCTTTATATCTAATACTGTCAAATAACAATTAACCCTTCACAGATTTTGAACTCCTCTCTAATTACTCTCCTTATTAACTCCACAGACATATAAGGTAAGGGAGGGAAGGTAGGACATAATATTAGGGAAGGAAGATATAAAGGGTTTATCCAAAATAATAATTTCTTAAGTAAATATTTCAAAGCTAGGCTAAATTTGAATATTACCGCTAGGTAAGGAAGCAGCTCGGCTGATCAGACAACCTTCCTCCACGGGAGACCCTAATCAACTGTCTTTTCCTCAAGATTCCAAAACCCTAACTGATTTAGAACTCAGCCAAAGCTAGAAAAAACTATATGACCCCCTCTCTCTATACTACACCTTACCTGTAGTCATTCCCAACACAGGGGAAGAATGGTTGAATTAGGCTAGACCTGAGGGAACATGAGCCTAGGAGTAACTAGAAATTTACAGAGGGGCAGCTAGATAGTACAGTGGATAGAGTGTCAGGCCTAGAAGTCAAGAGAACCTAGGTTCTGATCTGGCCCCATATACGTGTGACCTTGGAGAAGTCATTTACCTTTACCATTCTTCTGTCTTAGAATTTATAGTAAGACAGAAGGTAAGGATTATTTAAAAAAAATACTCTAGAAAGTGAAAAGGAATGCCATTCTAGCCTGGGGTCATTCTCAACACAGGGGGAGTCAGAATGGTCAGGTTAGGCCAGGCCTGAAGGAACTTGAGTTTGGGAGAGATTAGAAGTTTACAGAAGGCTCACCCAATCTGGGACTGAGTAACTTTCTTGAGTAGGCATTATGATATAAAAGGTAAAGGGCTAGATTTTGAACAAGTACTGGGTTCAAATCCTCCTTTACATAGTAATGGTGTGACCACAATTTCTTCATTTATAAAATGAGGATAAAGAAAACACTGGGAGCAGAGCCAAGATGGCAGAGAAGATACATGTACCCATCTGATCTCTACCAAATTACCCTCCAAAAAACTATGATATAACACCTCAGAACAAATTCTAGAGCAGGATAACTCACAAAAAGACAAAGTGAAGCAATTTTTCAGCCCAAAACAACTTAGAAGACCAGCATGAGGGATCTAGTGTAAAGGGTGGAAATGGAGTGCAACACACCAGGGTAGACCCCACTGTGGTAACAGGTCAAGGGCACAGCTAAAGCAGCAGCAAAGTCTCCTAGAACTCTCAGCTACAGACAGTAGGGGGATCAGACAACCGTTCCAAAGGTGATTACGGGGGATTCTGTGCTGGCTCTAGGTACGAGATCTTTAACCACAACACTCCTTATATCATACCACCCTGGAAGTACTGAAAAGAGAGATCCCCAGAGCCAGTTTTGAAGGCAGCTGCTACACAAAGAACATGAAGTTTGGAACAGTCCTCCCTTCATGACAATTACAGAGACCAATTTTAACTGGTTGTTGTTTTTTATTAAAAGAAAAGGACTGGAAATGAGCAAACAACAACAAAAAAGAAACTCAATATAGACAGTTATTTTGGTAATAGGGAAGACCAAATGCACACTCAGAAGAAGACAACAAAGTCAATACTGCTGCATCCAAAGCCTCCAAGAAAAACAGGAATTGCTCTAGAGCCCAAAAAGAATGAATGGCGGAGCTCCAAAAGAATTTTAAAAACCAAATAAGGGAGATAGAAGAAACATTGAGAAAAGAAATAAGTGATAAAAGAAAATTATTTGAGGGAAAAAAGTCAACAGCTTGGTAAAGGAGTCACATGCAAAAGAAACCCTAAAAAATTTAACAGCTTAAAAAACAGAATAGACCTTGGTAAAAGAGGCACAAAAATCCAAATGAAGAGGATAACTTCTTAAAAAGCAGAATTGGCCAAATGGGAAAAGATATACCAAAATGCACTTAATAGAACTTCTTTAAAAAGGCAGAATTGACCCTGTGGTAAAAGAGAAGCAAAAATTCACTGAGGAAAAAATACTCTTTCCAAAATAGAATTGGTCAGAGGAAAAAGGAAGTACAAAAGTTTACTCAAGAAAATGCCTTAAAAATAAAAATCCAGCAAATGGAAACTAATGACTCCATGAGACATCAAGAAACAACCAAAGTCAAAAGAATGAAAAAATAGAAGAAATGTGAAATATCTCATTGGGAAAACAACTGAATTAGGAAATAAATCCAGGAAAGATCATCTTAGAATTATTGGTTGGCCTGAAAACCAACCATGATTTAAAAAAAAAGCTTAGACATTATCTTTCAAGAAATTATCAAGGAAAACTGCCCTGGTATTCTTGAAGAAGAGGGCAAAATACAAATGGGAAGAATCCACCAATCACCTCATGAAAGAGATTGCAAAAGGATAACTTCCAGGAATATTATAGTTAAATTCAAGAACTCTCAGGTCAACAAGAAAATATTGCAAGCAGCCAATAAGAAATAATTCAAATATCATGTAACAACAATCAGGATAACACAAGACTTTGCAAGTTCCACAATTAAAGGATCAGAGGGTCTGGAATAAGATATTCCAGAGGGCAAAGGAGCTAGTACTTCAATGAAGAATAACTTACCCAGAAAAACTGAGCATAATCCTTCAGGGAGAAAATTTATATTCAATGAAATAGAGGGCTTTCAAACATTCCTGATGAAAAGACCAGAGCTGAATGGGAAATTTGACTCTTAAATACAAGACTAAAGAGAATTATAAAAAGGTAAACAAGAAAGATAAATCAAAAGACATTCATATTAAACTGTGTATATCCTTACATGGGGAGATGATTCTTGTAACTCCAAAGAACTCTGTCTTTATTAGGGCAGTTAGAAGGAGTATACATAGATAAAGGGCCAGGGAATGAGTTGAATATGACGGAAAGATATAAAAAATAAAATAAGATTAAGGCATGAGAAAAAAGAATGCTTTGGGAGGAGGGAAGGAAAGGGAAAATAGAATGGGATAAATTATCGAAAATAAAAGAGGCATGAAAGAACTTTTACAATGGAGGAGAAGATGGAAAAATTGGGAAGGAGAATATGTGAACCTTACTCTCCTCAGAATTGACTCAATTAGGGAAGAACATACACAATCAATTGGGTATAGAAAGCTAATTGGATATAGGAAAGAAAGGAGGAGGGAATGGGGCTGATAAAAAAAAGGACAAATTGGGGGAGGTGGAGGTCAGAAATTAAACACAGGAAATGGGATGGAAAGTATACACAGGAATTAAAAAGATACAAAAAAATTTTGCAAGTCTACCTATTAAAGGCCTCATTTTTCAAATATATAGAGAAATGATTTAAATATGTAGGAATACAAGTCATGTCATTCTTCAATTGATAAATGGTCAAAGGATATGAACAGGCAGTTCTCAAAGTAATTAAAGCTCCCTATAGTCATGCCAAAACAATGCTCTAAATCACTATTACTTAGAGAAATACAATTTTAAACAGCTCTGAGATACCACCCCACACCTATCAGATTGGCTATTATGACAAAAAAGGAAGATTACAAAATTTAGTGGGGATATGGGAAAGCTGGCATATGATTGCCATTATTGGGGGAGTTGTGAGCTGAGTCAACCATTTAGAAGAGTAATTTGGATCTACGGCCAATGGGCTTTAAAACAATGCATACCCTTGATCCAGCAATACCATTATTAGGCTTATATCACAGAGTTTTTAAAAAAGAGAGGACCCATATGTAAAAAAATATATAAAGTAGCTCTTTTTGTGAGGGCAAAGATTTAGAAAGTGAGGAGATACACATCAATTGGGGAATGGCTGAGAATGGAATACTCTTGTGTTTTAAGAAATGACAAGCTCAGAAAAACTTGGAAAGACTTATAAGAACTGAAGCAGAGTGAAATAAGCAGAACAAGGAGAATTTTATACACAGTGACAGGAATACTATACAATGAACAACTGCAAATAACAGCTATTCTCAGCAATACAATGATCCAAAACTATCCCAAAGGACCCAAGATAAAAAGAATGCCATTTGCTTCCAGAGAAAAAGAACTGATAAGAGTCTGAATCCAGACAAAAGCACACTTTTTTCACTTTCTTAATGTATTTCTATTTGAGTTTCCTTTCATAAAAGGATTAATGTAGAAAAATGTTTCATATGACTATACATGTAAAATCTATATGAGATTGCGTACCATCTCAACAGAGGTGGCAGGGTGGGGGGAGGGAGAGAATTTGAGACTTAATATTCTTTGAAAAATGTTGAAAACTATTTTTACATGTAATTGGGTAAAAATAAAATATAATTTAATAATAATTTTAAAAGGACACACTATATATAACAATTATTTTTAAAAAGACTAGCACATGATTAGGGTCATATGATTTAGAGCTTTCTGGAACATTAGAGACCATCTAGTAAACCCCCTTCATTTTGCAAATAAATGACTGAAGTTCAGAGGCTCAGGTGATTTGCCCAAGGTCACACACGATTGTAAGAGGCAGAGCTAGAATTTGAAACCAAAGTCTTCTCACTCTAAATCCCATGCACTTTTTATTATTTTCCAATGCCATTATTATTCATGCTACAAAATGGTTCAAACATACATTTCTTTCGAATGGTTCTCTCCTTTGGTTAATTTTAAAACTAATTCCATTTACAGAAATTTAATTTACACATAACTGTTTAAGAATGTAGCTACTGCAAAAATAAGGCACATTGATAGGTGACCTTCACAACTCTACTTTTGCATTTTGTATCTTAACCAGTGTAAAATAAATTGTCTCATATTTCAACAGAATATAAAGTGGCTTGACTTCTTGCCTTTGCAAATTTCTGGAATTTTTTAAAAAATAATTTATTGTATTGTATTTTTTCCCTAGTTGCATACAGAAAAAAATTTATATTCATTTTCTGATATTTTACAATCCAAATTCTCTTCCTCCCTCTCTCCCTGACCTCTTCCTAATTTCTGGAAATTGTAATATAAAGTAGGACATTTTTTTTTCTGGAACCGATGTGATCATTGTGAGGTCAGACCCTTATCAAGGACTAAGTATCCCGATTTGACCAATATTATATCCTAACAGCAAAGATGCATCTATATAACTATCTCAATAAAAAGTAAAAAAATTTTATATAATTAAATGAGATTAATAATAGAGGAAACTGGTTTCTTCACAGAGTTGTTGTGAGGAAAGTGCTTTGCAAACAAATGTTAGTTATTATCGCCATAATGACCTTCCCTCGGTGTGTTATTTCTGATTTTGTATATTAACCATCATCTATATTGTGTTTCAAATCTTGAAGTTCAAAGAGTGGGAAGGCCCAAGAACCCAGAGGCCTTTGAAATCAGAGAAAGGGAACAAATAATGAAAGTTTAGGGTTCTGCAGCTAAAGGCCAAGGTCCCTTGGTTTGACTCCAAGGAAAAGCTGGTGCTCGTGGAAGCTGATATGGGTCAGTGAGGCCTAAGGCTCATCAGGGCAGGATTTGGGCATGTTTTATGTAGATAACTAAGCAAAATTAGCCACATAGATATATAATAGAAGGCTATGTGGGGAGGCAGCTGGGTGGCACAGTGAGTAGAGTGCTGGACCTGAAGTTAGGAAGATTCATCTGGCCTTGGATATTTACCTGGGCAAGTCACTTGACTATTTGCCTCAGTTTCCTCATCTGTAAAATGAACTGGAGAAGGAAATGGCAAACCACTCTAGTATCTTTATCAAGAAATCCCCAAATGATGTGGCAAAATAGGAACATTAATGTGTTGCTGGTGGAGCTGAACCAACCATTCTGAATGGCAATTTGGAACTATGTCCAAAGGGCTTTAAAAGACTGTCTGCCCTTCGATCCAGCCATACCAATGTTGGGTTTATACCTCAAAGAGATCATAAGGAAAAAGACTTGTACAAAATATTCATAGCCATACTCTTTGTGGTGGCAAAAAAATGGAAAACGAAGGGATGCCCTTCAATTGGGGAATGACTGAACAAATTGTGGTATCTTTTAGTGATGGAACACTATTGTGCTCAAAGGAATAATAAACTGGAGGAATTCCATGTGAACTGGAACAACCTCCAGGAATTGATGCAGAGTGAAAGGAGCAGAACCAGGAAAACGTTATACACAGAGACAGATACACTGTGGCACAATCGAATGTAATAGACTTCTCTACTAGCAACAATGCAATGATCCAGGATAATTCTGAGGGACTTATGAGAAAGAAAACTAGCCACATTCAGAGGAAGAACTGTGGGAGCAGAAACACAGAAGAAAAACAACTGCTTGACCACATGGTTTGATGGGGATATGACTGGGGATGTAGACTCTAAACGATAACTCTAGTGCAAATATCAATAATATGGAAATAGATCTTGATCAGTAACACATGTAAAACCCAGTGGAATTGCCTGTAGGCTAGCAGAGGGGGAAGGGGGGAGGGGAGAGAATGAATATGAATCATGTAACCATGGAAAATTTTTCATAATTAATCAATAAAATAAAAATAAATAAATAAAAATAAAATAGAGAGATAAATACACACAAAAAGAAAAGAAAAAGAAATCCCCAAATGGGGTCATGAAGAGGCAAACACAACTGAAATAATTGAACAACAAAAGAAGGCTGCATAAAAGATAAATAAATCCTTACTGATTCTACCCCTGGAAGAGCTCCCCCAAAGGAATGACACCCATGTTCTCTCCCTGCTTTTCATTTTTCACACCCTCAGGCCCTTTCACAGGCACTGAATCTTAGGCTCAGATGCTCATAACTGGAAAGGTCCTCAGAGGGAAAGAGAAAAAGACCCATATGTACAAAAATGTTTAAAGTAGCTCTTTTTGTGAGGGCAAAGATTTAGAAAGTGAGGAGATACACTGCAATTGGGGAATAGCTGAGAATGGAATACTCTTGTGTTGTAAGAAGTGGCAAGCTCAGAAAAACTTGGGAAGACTTATAAGAACTGAAGCAGATTTTCAGTGCAAGGACCCTTTCTGGCCTCCCTAGCAAGGAGCATCCAGCCCTTGCTTGGATGCTTTAGTGACAGGAAAACCTTCCTGAAGCATCCTGTTCCATTGTGGCATGTAGGCTGACTGTCACAAAAGTCTATATTTTCAGCCTGGTCCTCCAGAGAATCATAGACAAGTAGAATCTGCAAGCTGGCAGGGTCCTCGAAGGACATCTAGTCTGGCCTCACTCCTAGGCAAGGGATCCCCTCTGGAGCATCCCTACCTAATAAGGGAAGGGGAGGCCATACAGCTTCTATTTGCTCCCTTCTGGGGCTGGCTGACATGGAGGTTCCTGCCCCCAGTCTTCTTCCCTCATTGTTTCTGGCACCTGTCATTCTGTCACCTGCCCCATCACTCCTAGGTTTCTTAGCTATGGCAGCTGCCAACTCATCACAAGTGCCTGTCATATTTCCTTTTGAATAGTAGTGGAGGAAAGGGAGGGAAGAAAAGAGGAGAGGGAAGGATGAGAGGATCCCTGAGGCTGCCCAGAGCTGAAAAAGAAATCTTGAGAATGGAAGGAAGAGCCTGAGGGATGGGAAATCACAGGAATAAGTATTACCTCCCTTCTGTACACTACCTTAGAGAAATTTCACTCCCAAGTTTGGTGAAATGGGAAAAGCTCTGGTCTAAGAACCAGGAGGCCCAGGTTCTGGTCCTGGCTGCCACAATACCTCTATTCAAGCTTGGGAAACTCTCTCTCTCTCTCTCTCTCTCTCTCTCTCTCTCTCTCTCTCTCTCTCTCTCACCTCCCTCTCTCTTTCTCTCTCTCTCTCACCTCCCTCTCTCTTTCTCTCTCTCTCCCTCTCTCTCTCTTTCTCTCTCAATCTCTTTCTTTCCATCTCTATCTCTCTCTCATTGTCTCTGTCTCTCTCCCCCTTCTTTCCATCTCTCTCCCTCCTCCCCTCTTTCCATCTCTCTGTCTCTGTCTCTGTCTCCCTCCCTCCCTCTCTTTATTGATCTCTTTCTATCTCTCTCTCTTTCTCTCACTTGATGTCTCTGTCTCTCTACCTCCCCCTCTCCATCTCCCTCTCTCCCTCCTTCTCTCTTTCCATCTCCCCCTTTCTCTCTCTCCCTCCCTCCCTTACAGTTTCTTAAGCTGTAAAATGAAGGATTCTCAGAGACTCTGATTCCAAATTCAGTGCTCATTCCAACTACTCACTTGCTATCTTCTTCCTTCTCCTCCTCTTCCTCCTCCGAATGGAACAGTCAGACTCTGTCCCTAAGTAAGCTTCTTTTTCCCAGAACCAGCCCAATGCCACTTCACTTTCTGACCATTCTCAAACCATGTTATTGTTCTTCAGTTATTTTCAGTAACATCTGATTCTTTGTGACTCCATGTAGGGTTCTCTTGCTAAAGATGCTGGAGTGGTTTCCCATTTCCTTTTTTTGAAATATATTTCCTCATTTCCTTTTCTAACTCTTTTATAAACAAGGAAACTGAGGCAACTGGGATTGAGTGGCTTTTTCAGGGTCACATAGCTAGAAAGTATCTAGGGCTAGATTTGAACTCAGGAAGGTAAGTCTTCCCAACTTTAGGCCCACAACTCTATCCACTGTACCAATTAGCTGCCCCAAACCTGCTGCCTCATATACATCCACACCCATTCCTTTTCCTTCCTAGCTCCTTTTTACATGTAGTATTCTTTTAGAATGTAAGCTCCTTGAGGGTAGACCCTTGTTTACTTACATTTTAGCCCTGGTGGGTAACACAGTACCTAGAACATAGTAAACTCTTGAAAAATGTTTTTCATTCATTCATTTCATACAGCACAATGCTGACTTGTAGTTACCCATGTGTGTGCCTCATATCCCCCTACTAGGCTCTAAGTTCCATGAAATGACTAGGGATTAGGTTTTTCCTAAACTTTGCTTCTCTCTAAGGCTCTAACACATGATTCTGTAATAACCAATCAATGAATCAACGTGTATTAAGCTCCTATTGTGTGTCAGGGTGCTGTGCCAAGTGCCTGGGATGCAAAGACAGTAAAGCCGTTTCTTCTCGCAAGGAGCTTACATCTCTCAGGGGAGAAGCATTTAATAATGGTTGGCTGAATCTGAATTTGTGTACAACCAGGAATAGCCTTATTGGTTATGGGGACACAGGAAAGCTCACCGTTAGCTCCCCTTCTTCCTCTTCCCCCAGAAACCTCATAAAACCTCTCCAGACAGTCTCACTGCCTAACATGTTACCATTAGATCTTCATTCAGTTATCCATTCATTTGGGTTATAGCGTGGTTCTTACCAGTCTCTTCTTTCAAACCAAAAATAATCTTAGTTTTAGGAAACTTTGAATTATAGAATCTGAGTATAGAGAGCAAACATGATACAGTAAAAAGAGTTCCAGAATCAGAAGACCTGAGTTCAAATCCCACTTCTGATAATTACTTTATTTTTTTAAACCCTTACCTTCTATCTTAGAATCAATACCGTGTATTGGTTCCAAGGCAGAAGAATGGAAAGGGCTAGGCAATGGCATTTAAGTGACTTGCTCAAGGTCACACAGCTAGGAAGTGTCTGAGATCAGATTAGAACCCAGAATCTCCTGCTGTCTCTGGCCTGGCTCTCAATCCACTGAGCCACCCAGCTGCCCCCTGATAATTAGTTTCTATGGACAAATCACCATAACCTTCCCTGAATTCAGTTTCTACATCCATGGAACTGAGAAAGGGGCAGAAAGGCATAATGGATAGAGAGACCTGAGGAACTAAGTTCAACAACTGGCTATGTGGCCCTGGTTAAGTGACCCCCAGGAAACTCTCTCAGGCTATAAAGCTGTAGAATAAGAGTTATTTGTGTTGGTAGAATGGGTTTTCTCACTAGTTCGATACCAGCTTATGAGGTGCTCTTTTCTTCCATATCAGAAATCTAAGATGGCACCAGGCCACTGAACTCCATGTTGAGGGAGGAAAATGAGGTGATTAAAACATGTAAAGTTGCACCAAAGAAAGCCATTCCCCTGTAATAGCAGATAAAGCGTGATAAAATTCTGCATTTATATTCTCAGGGCCACTCTAGCTCTGATAGTCTGTGTTCCATATGCTCTAGAGGATCATTCCAGCTCTCACATTCTGTGTTCCACATCCTAAGGACCATTCCAGTTCTGACATTCTGTGTTCCATATTCTCTCTTTAAAAAGAAAACAAACCTTATCTTCCTTCTTAGACTCAATACTAGTATTGGTTCTGAGGCAGAAGAGCAATAAAGGCTAGGCAATGGGGGGTGGGGTTAAATGACTTGTCCAGGGTCACATAGCTAGGAAGCATCTGAATCCAGATTTGAACCCAGGATCCCCTGTCTCTATGCCTGGCTCTCAATCCACTGAGCCACCTAGTTGCCCCATTACATATTCTCTTAAAGACCATTCCACTTCTGACATTTTGTATTCCATATTCTCTAAGGACGAGCCCAGCTCTGCCATTCTTTGTTGGCTCGCTAAGTTCGGCATTCTATGGTTCTCTGAAGAGGAGTTGGGGGAGGTGGGCTTTGTCCTGCACAGGGGCACTGGTGCTAGTGGGGAAGGGGACCGGGAAAATGAAAGAGATTTCTCATGGAGCTCAAGGAAGAAGAATCTGGACAGAAGCATCTCAGAATTGAATATATTGCGTGGGATCTCTGAGTGAGATATAACTCCTGACTAGGACAAAATCAGAGCAATTATTTCCTGTCTCTAAGTCGAAGCCTGAAGAGAAGAAGCAATTTGGAATGGGGGAAAGAGAGTGGGTAAGAAAGAGACTCGTGGTGGGAGTCAAGACCTGGGTTCAAATTCCAGATCTGCTACTGATGTTATGTAACCTCGGGCAAGTTCATTTTCTTCTCTGAACTTCAATTTCCTCTTATATAAAATGGCAATGATAATCTTTGTGCCATCTAGAAGGCGCGTAGGTCTGGTGTCACTGATATTATTAGTAGTAATATTAAAACAGGAGCAGAAGGAAGGAACTGTAGGGTTAGACAGATGACTGCTACAGGCCTGCTTATCCCAGAGAAAGGCAGGCTGTGGAGAAGAGGCAGAGCTTGAGGGGCTGGTGAGGATGAGGAAGATGAGGGGGAGGATGTGCTCCCCTCCCAGCTGTGTTGCCATGACGCTGGTCGTCATAGAGCTAAGGCACATGTAGCATTTGCCTCCATTCTTGGGGGAAGGGGGAAACACAGTACAAAGGGCTGACAGGAGCTGAAGTGTATGACTCTGAATTCACTGTATCCTTACAGGCTACTGAGGCTGTACCCAGCAGCAGCAAGTCCATCCATCTGTTCCTCTCCCCACCCCCAGGCATAAATCCCCCAGGAGCCCCTGGTCTGAGGAGGAGACATAGCCCTTCCCAGAGTGTCTCAGAAGGAGGGACAGAGACCCCAAGTGCCAGAAGCCCAGGGACAGAGCCAGAAATACAGACACCCTCAAAAAGTCAGAAACTGAGGCAGAAACAGAGACATATGCAGAAAAATGAATACAGGAGAGACAAAATTAGAGAAACAAAGACAGAGAAGGACAGAAATAGAGACAGACACAGACAGAAATAGAGACAGACATAGGGACAAGGACAGAAATAGAGACAGACACAAAGATAGACACAGAGACAAAAATAGAGACAGAGATATAGAGATAGACAGAGACTAAAACAGCCACAAACATAGAAGCAGACAGAGCCTGCTGAAATAGAGACATACACAAGCATAAAATGAGAGATGGGGTGGAAGTAGAGGGAACACACAGCAGAGAGAGTTAGAGGAAGACAGAAAATAAGGAGAAGCCAAAGGCTGGAGAAACCAAGACTCTGACACAGAGATGTGGACCATGAGAGACAAAGACAAGAGATGTTATGAAAGAGGCAGACAAAAGCCCCTGGCAGTGAGTGGTAGAATTATCAAGACACCCTCTCATCTGTCTCCTTGTCTCTAGGAGAGAGAAAGGAGGAGGAGGAGAAGAATGAAGAGAAGAAAAATAAGAAGGTGGGGGGAGAATGAGGAGAAACAAGAGAAGGAAGGGGGAGTAGAGGAAGATGAGAAGGGGAGGAAGAGGAAGAGAAAAAGGAGGAGATAATTGTTGGGGGGTGGGAGAAGAACGAGATCCTTGGATCTCCCAGTACAGTTCTTTGTGGAGTGTGTGTGCAAGTGTGTATTTGTGTGGTGTGTGTGCATGTGTGAGGGAGAGAGGGGGGAGGGAGAGGGAGACGGACAGACAGACAGACAGAGAGACAGAGAGAGAACTCTAGTACATCTGTCTCCAGGGTGGTTAAGTACAGCAGCAGAAATGGTAACTGGAGCAGAGAAAGTACAGAAATTTCCATGGCTTTGGACATACCAGAGGAAGGAAGGGGTGGGAGTGGGGTTTGGGAAATAGTGTCCACTGCTTGGAGATTATAGTGTTCATAGCTAGAAGGGAACCTAGAGATAAACCTCTCTGTGCCCTCCTGATGAGAGAAAAAGGGGGAACACTTCCTAGCTGTGTGACCCTGAGCAAGTCACTTAATCCCAGTTGCCTATCCCTTATACTCTTCTGTCTTAGAATTAATATGTAATATCAAATCTAAGAAAGAAGATAAGCATTTTTTAAAGACCTTTTTTTTGTCCTGAACTCCTTGGCAGTCAAGTGAAGCCTGTGGACCCCTTCTCAAAATAATGTTTTTAAGTGATTAAAACAAAATACAGAGACAGACAGAGGAAACCAGTAATATTAAAGTGCAGTTATCAAAATGTATTTTTTAAAACCAAGTTCATAGGCCCCAAATTAAGAATCTTTTAGGTCATCAGCAAAAGGGTGACTAGGGTACTCAGTGGTATGTGAGAGGGGGAAGGGGAGAGGAACAGGAGTTTCCTATTTTCATTTGTTATTCTGGGTAAGTAGGTGCCAAGTTTTGTTGTTTCTAGTTACTGAAGAATTTCAAGTGTTGTTGAGTTGCTGGAGTTTTGTCCAACTCTTCATGATTCCATTTGGGGTTTTCTTAAGCAAAGATACTGGAATAGTTTGCCATTTCCTTCTTTAGCTTATTTTAGAGATGAAGAACAGAGGCAAAAAGAGTTAGGTGACTTATCCAGGGGCACATAGCTAATAGGTGTCTGAGGCCAGATTTGAACTCAGAAGATGAGTCTATCCACTGCTCCACCCAGCTCCCCTGAACTATTGTTAGTACCCTCTAAATTCAGAACCTAAGACAGTTTGTTACGTCTCCACCTCCTCCAGTGGTCTTCTGAAAGCAAAGGATGATACACAGACAACCTATATTTAAGGATTAGAGTTGTGACTTCTCTTAACTTGGGCTGTGCTTCATGCTGCCTACACTGACTGTGGTCTGGGGTCCTAGTCCCAGGTACAAAAGTGGTCCCTACTTATAGAGGGTAGAGTGTATATGGATAGATGGATGGATGGATGGATGGATGGATGGATGGATGGATGGATGGATGTGTGTACAGTTGGGTATCTTGGTGAGATACCCCAGGGAAAAGGTCATGAAAATAGTCTGGGTGTGACCAAGACTCCTAGACCCAGAGGACCCCTAGAGCAGGACCTCTACCTGTGAGTCTGTATTAGAATGGGGTCCAACCCTGAAGTCAGTGCCCGACCCAAGAGTAGCCGAAAAGCTTCTTTAGCCTCAGTAGGAGAGGTAGCTGGTATGGGAGAAAAGCATATTTGCCCTGCCTATGGACCCCTTCTCAAAATAATGTTTTTAAGTGATTAAAACAAAATACAGAGACGGACAGAGAAAACCAGGAGAGCTTTGGGTTCAAATCCTGCCTCAGCCAGGTCCTTAACTATGTGACCAAGGGCAAGTCCTCTTCTGGGAGTTTCAGTTTCCTTAACTGTAATAGATAACACCACTAATTACTGACTTCTAGGGAATGTTGACAAAAATGCGAAGATATAAGTGTTAGCAACTGTTAAAGTACTCTTTATTACTAACTGTATGGCAGAGGGGGCAAGTGCCCATGAGCCCCCATAGGTGGGGTCCCCAATCTACATTCCTAAATGCATTATAAATAGTAGCCTTTGGAGGGGGAGATGATTTTGTAGCCCCAGGGACTCATTGTTCTTCTATGGCCCCATTCTAAATTTATTCTCATCATAAAGGCCAAGAGTTGTATAAGATTACTCTAGACACTAGATTCACACTAGAAGAGTCATACAGGGACGGGCTCAGGGCTGGCAGCCAGGGCTGTGGGTGTCTTCTCCTGGGAGGAGGAAGTCAACTGAGGAAGCTGACAGCTGGAAGGAGTGGAGTGAAGGGGGGGGGGGGGTGAAGAGGAGTGATTGATCAATGGGAGATTTGCTGAGCAACCACCTGGAGTCTGTTCATCTCCCAGCCAGAGAGATGGGTTGTGCTCTGGAATAAGGATGGATATTCCCTCCATTAATCATCCTAAAAGCAATTGGCTTGGTTTGGCAGCGTACCCTAATCTCAGTCAGGTCTCAAGCCCTAAGTCTGGCCTCCCCAAAGCACCTATATGATGTCTCTGCACCTGGTCTCTTCTCATTCCCATAGTCCCCCACCCCAGCTCAGCCAAGATCTCAGCGCCTCCTACCTGAGGCAGTCACTAGCCTCCCTGCCTCCTGGGTCACCATCCTTCCCGAATATGGGAAGCCAGTCATCAAATTTAAAGTTGCCCATTCTGCAACTTCCACCAATTGTTCTTCCTTCTGCCCTCTGGGGTCAAACAGAAAAAAATCTAATTACTCTTCCATATGGAAGTCTTTCAAATACTTGAAGACAGCTAAACATTCTCCCTTAATCTTCTTGTCTTCAGGCTAAACGTCCCCAGTTCTTTCAAATGACCCTCAGATGGCATGGACTCACAGCTGTTCACCAACCTTCTTGCCCTCCTTTGGACACTCTCCAATTTATCAATGTCTTCCCCAAAACTGTGATGTCCTGACCCGAACACACTAGAGATCTGATCTTACCAGGGAAGAGTCCTTACAACCTGGATACTGTGTCCCCTGGATCACATTAGCTATCTTGGATGCCGTATCTCACTGTTGATTCCTAAAAAGCTTGCATTTCACTCAAGCCCCCCAGATGTTTTGGAAATGGATGTCTTTTAGGCCAAGCCCCTCCATCTTGTAAGCTAAGAGGTTGATTTTTCTGAGGTCCTGGAGCAATGCTTTGCATCTTTAGATTTAGCTCAATATTCTGGCCAGGCAAGCTCTGCTTGGATTTTGACTCTTTTCTCCAAAGGGTTAACTATCCCTTCCAGCTTGGCATCATTCAGCTGTTCATCCTTCATTTTTTGAAAATGGACCAATGGTATCCTGGGGTGATGTCTTGTGCTTGAATTGGACGTGAGACAGAGTTGCAGAAAGTCATCAGCCTCACTCTCTCTTGCAGAACCATCAAAGTCCAGTGGCAGGACAGAAATCAGGATGACAGCAATGGCCCAGGATGCAATGTCTTCGATATCTGACCAAGCTCTAGGTGCTCTACTTTAGCCTGCATTAGCTGCCTTCATGGTCTTCAGAATGGATCGTTCTCATCTGCCTATTCTGCCTTTCCCTCCCAGCTTGGTGTCATCTACAGCTTTGCTACGTATACTATCTCTAGATGCCTTTCTCTGTTGTCGATAACAATGTTCAGCGCTCAGCTCCCTGGGATACTCCTCTTAGGATCACTGATAGAGAGCTAAAAGGGAACCCCAGTGCCTTCATATTAAAGAGAAGGAAATGGAGGCTCAGAAAAGTTAAGAGACCTTCCCAAGGTCAAACAGGTAGTAAATGGAAGAGTCAGGATTCTAATTCAAGTCCACAGATGATAAGGTCAGTGTTTAATCCAGTGCCTGACACTGCCTCCTCTGGAGACCTCTTCAAAGTTAAGATTAAACCATTAGTGACCGCACTTTGGGTCCATTCAACTAGTTGAATGGTGTATCAGGTTGGACTATTGTCCAGCTGCCAGCTCTCCATCTCTTCTGCAAGAATAATGAGATATTTCACCACCCAGGCTCTACCTCTCTTTTCAGTCTTTCAACACATTACTCTCCTACACTCATTCTATATCCCAGCCATATTCATCTACTTGCCGTTTCTTATATTATGCTTCGTGCCTTTGCTCTGGCTGTCCCACCCTCCCCCCACCCCCATGCCTGGAATGCTTTCCTTTTTTCCTTTTTTTTTCCCTGCACATCTTGGAATAGCTGATTCTTTTAAGACTCACCTCAAATACCACCTCTTGCAGGGTCTTTTCCTGGTCCTCTCAGAAGCCAGTAACATCCTCTCTAAGACTATCTCCCATCTATTCTGTATTTATCTTGTATGTACAGATCTATGGGTGGCAGGATGGCATAGTGGATTTATCTTTCTGAATTCAAATCTGGCCTCAAACACTTAGCAGCTATGTCACCCTGGGCAAGTCACTTAACCTTGTTTGCCTCAGTTTCCTCATCTGTAAAATGAACTAGAGAAGGAAATGGCAAACCACTCCAGTATCTTTACCAAGAAAACCCCAAATGAGGTCACAAAGAATTGGACATGACTAAAATGACAACAAAAACAGATCTATACATAATGGCTCCCCCATTTGGATATTGAGCTCCTTGAAGAGAGCGGCTGTTTGTTCTCTGTATCATTTAGCACAGTGCCTGACATATAGTCAATTGCTGATTATCCAATGCTTGCTAAAATCTAGATAACAACTATAGCATTCCCTAGCTCTGGTAGCCCTCTTTAAAATAAAAAATAAAAGAGGAATCAAGGTTATGACCTGCTCTGGATGAAGCCAGAGGTGCTCTCTGGGATTATTGCCCCATTTCCAGGGTTTCACCAGCTACTTTGCTAATGATCTGTTCTAGAATCTTCCCAGGAATTGAAGTCAAGCATATTGGTTAGAATGTTGCAAATTTCCTTCTCTTCCCTTTTTTGGAAATACCTTACTTTTTCTGGTACCTCTCCTGCTTTCCATCATCTTCCAAATATCTTTCAGCAGTCACACCTGCTAGGTCTCTTCACACCTGAAGATGTCGTTTTTCCAGGCCAGGTAAGTTTGAATAACTTCCTCCTACCAGTGCCCTACTCTCAGCCGCCATTTTCCACCTCTGTAAATTCCAATCCATCCTTCCTAGCCCAAAACAGGCACTACCTTTTTCAGGAAGCCTTCCCTGAATGGTTAGTTGACAATGCTTTCTTCTTCCTCTGAGCTCTCATAGCCCTATAAACGGTCCCCTCTTGTGACCCTGGTGCCAGACTATGTTATTACTGCTATGTCTCATTTCATCAATCAGACTGTAAGGTCCCTTTGGACAGCACTTGGGTTTACTCTTCTAGGTTTCCTTGAGGGTAAAACGTGTCGGTCTCTCTAGTCCTAGCCTCTGCACTTAACAGGTATCAAATATTTGTTGCATGAATGTTTAGACAGAGTGACTATGGGGATGGTCAAGACCTCTCCCTGGTTGATCTAGAAAGTCTCCCTGGAAAAGGAAGAATTTCAAGTGCTATTTGAATATAGGCAGGGAGAGAGCTAGAAGAGAAGAGCTGATGCCTGGCTCTCTCCCTTCCTCCTCAACCATGATAACCCTCCAGTCTGAAAGGGGCTGGAGGTTAAAAACCATTCATTCACTTTGCCTCTTCCTCTGAGCCCTTTATCCATTTCCTGACACACCCAGAGCAGGCCCATCCTGAGCAATCAATAGATTGTCAAGAAAGAGGAGAAGGAGGAAGAGTCAGAGAGACAGGCATAGGCACACTGACAGGGGGACAGAGATAGAAACTGACGGCATCAGACAGAGACACGCAGAACAAGACATCATCACAGGAAAAAGATAGATAGTGATAAAGAGACAAAGAGATGAGGAAACAACACAGAGATGCAGATGGACAGAGACAGAATAAGAGAAACTGATAAACAAGAGAAGCAGACATAGGTAAAGGCATATGTTCCCTCCTTTCCATCCTCATGGCCCCCCTGCCCTGCCTAGAAGACCCCTCTTCTTCCTACCTGAAGACTATAGTCACCTTCCAATCTCCCCCCTCCATCCTTCCTGTACTTGGGGCCAGAATCACCTTTCCACAATCCAGCCCCTACCTCATCCTGTTCTTCTCAGGAACCTACCACGGATTGCCTAAAGTCCCCATGATTGTCTAGATTCCTTCAGTCTGGCATCCAAGTCTCTCAAGGATCTGGCTCATCTTCCTTCCCCCATTCCCAAGCACCATTTCCACTGATTTTCCATCCCCTTTACTCATTCTCCTACCCCTAAGATGCTTTGCTCACATTTTGCCCCCCTCATTCCCCTCCTTACATGCCACCTCTGATCCTCCTCTACCCCCACGACCTTAGAAATGCTCTCTCTTTCCTGTAAGTCCAGCCACAATCTTGTCTCCCTGATCAGCCCTTTTCCCTCTTAGATTTACGATCAAATCCCTTCCTGGTTCCCTAACTGGATGGCGTGCTACTTAAGGATAGGACCCAGGTCAGTTCCTCTTTGTCATCCTCCAAGGCCTGGATCTGAGCTGAACCTGGGTGAGTCTCCCCAAAAGGGCTCAGCGAAGAAACTGGAGGGGAGCAAATGGGAACTTGTCTACTGTCCCACATTGCCACCTAGTGGGCAGCTAGACTCCATTCGGCCAGCCTGGCTTCTTGGGGACTGTAGGGAGGACCTGAACTGGGGTTCCCCAGACTGTGTCCAGTGCTGTTCTCTGCCACCCTGAAGAGCTGAGCAAGATTCTTCTAAATTTAGCAGAGGGGATTCCACAAAGAGTAAATATTGCAAAGGATAAATACTGCAAAGGACTTCCAGAAGCTGCTCATCTTCCTATCAAATCAAGGAGAGCTGAAAAAGCCCCTGGGATACTGCAGGTCAGCTCTGGGAGGGAATAAAAATCCCCCTTACCACCCACCGAACAGTCAAACCAGCCTTTGTTTGGTGACCTCCAGCGAGGAGCAGCTACATTGGGAGAGCTTTTTCTAATCCAGTTTTTCCTTAAACCTTCCTCTCTGCAACCTCCACTCACTATTCATGGTTCTAGCCTCTGGGGCTAAGCAGAATAAATCTAATCCCTCTTCCCCGTGATAGCCCTTCAAAAACACTTGATGACAGCTATAATGCTCCACTTCTCTCCTCCAGGCTAACCATCCCCAATTGGTCCTGCCATTAAGGATGTGGAAAGAGCTCTATCCATCTAGAAGGGGGTCAGTCAATCACAGGCCCCAGGGAGCCCCTAGTCTTGGGGGCTCAACTGGTATAAATCAGGGAAAATGACAAGTTGGACTCTGCTGCTGGGCTCCTGACCTCAAGAGCAATCATTTCTGGCAAGCTGGGAATTGAACTCAGACCCCCCCCCCCCCACCCAGGCTCTCAGCCTTTCCCCAGTATATACTAGGTAACACACACCCCCAGAGCTCGCTCTTACAGGTCACGCATCCTTGAGAGGCCACGTTCTCAAGGAGGGAGACCCAACACAAGGAGGAAAACAGAGCCGAACCAGGCAGGGCAGCTGTGGTCCTCAGCTGGATTCCTGGGTCCACGGGCCCAGAAGTAGGCGAGATCTGGCTGCCCTGTAGCCGTCAAAGGCTTCCTGGAGGAGGTAGAGCCATGGCTGTGATGTCACTTGACTTGCCCATTGCCGCCAGCTGAATCATGAGGCAGGTTGCCCCTGATTATTTCTAAGGTTCGCTGAGCAAAGACTCCATGAGGTAACATGGATGGGGCACTGGCGTCCCCGGAGCTGGCTTCCACAAGCAATCACTCAGCTTCCCTGGCCCTAATTTTCCCATCTTTAAAATGAGAGGATTATCCTAGATGGCCTCCACCATCACTTCCTGCTCTAAATCTAAGATCTCAATAATCCACTGTTTCTAGATTCCAGGTTTTAATGACCCCAAGATCCTATGACTTTAAAAAAAAACAAAAACTCTTACCTTCTGCCTTAGGGTCAATTCTAAGATGGAAGAGCAGCAAGGCTAGGTAACTGAGGCTGTGATTTGTGATGTCACACAGCTAGGAAATATCTGAAGCCAGGTCCTCCTGACTCCAGATCCGGCACCCTAGCCACTGTGCTACACATACCTGCCCCTGGCCCTAGGACTCTTAAGGCTTGAAATAGTCTTTGCTTTGAAAAGTTGATGGCCCTAAAGTCTGGCCTTGGAGGGAGAAAACTTTGATGCAAATTCCATCTCTGACATACATTGGATGAGTGACCCTGGGTAAGTCACTTTCTCAGTGCCCTAAGCCAGTGATCGGCAAACTACGGCCAGATTCATCCCCCTGAAATGTTCCATCCGGCCGAAAGAGTTGCCTTAAGAAACAGACTGACAGATGAACATTTCCTTTCCTTTGGCCCCCTCTTTAAAAAGTTTGCTCATCACTGCCCAAAGCAATCAGTTCTCTGAGAGCTGTAAGTTGCTGACAAGGTGGATGGGTGGTAGGAGTTTTCACACTAGAAGTCCCCCCACTCCCCCCACCTCCCACAGTTAAATAACAAGTCCAGACTATAAGTGAATGAATCAATCAATCCATTAATAAGATGTTCCATAAGATTCTACAGTCCTGAGGTTCTGGGATATGGAGGTTCTTTGCCTCTGTATTTCTAACATTTTCTGGTTTTAGAAGTTCTAAGATTCTCAGGTTTTCTTCGGTGCTCTCAGAGCTGTGGGGCAAGCAGCATGGGGGAGGGACGATGAAGCTCTGGGCCAAGCAGGCAATCGGGCGTCTGTCTGACACCTTCCCAGGGAATCTCAGGGGTTTCTCAGAAAGGCTTATTATCCCTGCCTGTCTCCTGGGAAACGCTGAGCTGTATTGATTCAAGGAGTATAAGGTCCCTGCCAACCCCTGGAGGTTCAGAATGTCCAGATTAGTGCCGGGCTCTAATCCTAGACTCTGAGACCTTGGACATATCCCTTTCCTCATCCTGGGCCTCAGTTTCCCCATCTAGAAAAATAGGGGGTTAGACTAGATGATATGTAAGGGCCAATCTGGATTTAATGTTCCACTCGATGGAAGCTGTGGGGGTTCAGTTGTGGGAATGAACAGGGTTAAGTCTATTTGCCTCAGTGTGATGTCCAAAATCTAGTCCATCATTTGGTTTCACTGTTCTCTGACTATGAGACCCCTTGGCATCCTCTAGACTGTGTGAATCCCTTTCTCTTCCTGGTACTCCATGGTCCCCAAAACACAGATCATACCATACCTAACCAAACACAAACCTCCTAGTCACAGGGTAAAATATACAGATATATTTATATTATTTTTAAAAAAAAAAGGTCCTGGATGTCAGGGAGAAAGCAGGTGGAGGGTGAAGTAGGAAAAATAGGGGTCTGCCCTCACCCATTCCAATGCCTTGTAGCTAACCCCTGCCACCCAGATCCCTAGGAGACTCTTCTTCCCCAACACACACAAAGTCTAGGATAGAGTCTTGATGGAACGAGCAGCTCTAGCTGGGCCTCTCCATGAGGCCTGTGCCTCTTTCTTGTAGAGACTGAGAAGATCTGGACCCCTCTCATCTCAGGGGTGCTAAGGGGAAGCACCTGGTCATGGTGGACTTTGCGCCTGTGGGAAAGAAGATGAAACAGGTTATGAGTAGAGAAGGGAGAACTCAGGAAGTGGCCCCTTCTTTTCCAAATTAGTGGGTTCAGAGAGACCTGAACATTTGGGAAGAGTCAGACCACATAGCCTCTGGAATAAGAGGAGACTGGAAGACTTAGAAAAGTTAAGAAACCAAAGAATGGTGATAGGACAGGGGTGAGTGGTAGGACTTCCTCCCCTCGCCTCTTTTACAAAGAGAGCAAAGTGTATTTGTAGAGGGGAAAGAGCCTCCTAATCAGGTAACCTGGGTTCTAGCCTAATTATTCACTTTGTGGTCTTAGCCAAGTCCCCTGGGCTTTAGCAAAATGAGGGATTGGGGGAAAGAGGTGGAAAGTCCTAAGGTCCCTTCTAGATCTGACATTCTGCATTCTAAAGCCCCTTCTAGTTTTGAAAAATCTATATTCCAGCTCCACTTATCTGTGTTCTAAAGTCTCTTCCAGTCCTGACATTCTGTGTCCTAAGCTCCCTCCAAGTTCCTCATTCTGTGTTCTAAGGCTCCTCCCAGCTCTGACATTCTATCTTCTAAGATCCCTTCCAGCTCTGACATTCTCTGTTCTAAGACCCCTTCCAGCTCTGATATTCTATCTTCTAAGACCCCTTCCAGATCTGGCATACTGTATTCTAAAACCCTTTCCAGATCTGGCTTTCTGTACTCTAAGACCCTTTCCAGATCTGGCATTCTGTATTCTAAAAGTTTCTTCCAGCTCTGACATTCTATGTCCTAAATCTCCTCCTAGCACCAACATTCTCTGTTCTAAGGTTCTTTTCATATCTTCATTCTATGTTCCAAGGTCTCCTCTAACTCTAATAGTCTATTGTTAATGTTCTTTAAGGTTCCTTTTACACTGTCAGACTGTATTCTAATGTCCCTCTCAGCTCCAACCAGTCTATGTTTGAATGCTCTTCCCAGCTCTGATAGTCTATGTTCTAGACCAGTGATGGTGAACCTTTTAGAGACTGAGTGTCCAAACTGCAACCTTCACACTGCATGTGAGCCACACACCCACTTACCCCAAATAGGGGAGAGAGGAAGCACTCCCATTGGGCTGCTGGGCAGAGGGGTGGGTCATAGGAGAAATGTCCTCAGACGTATGTGGAAAGAGGGAAGGGAGCAGCGCCTCTCCAGCGCACTCCAGAACACGTGCCATAAGTTCGACAACACAGTTCTAGACCACGGATTCTTAATCTGAGAAAACCTTAGAATCCCTTCCCCAAATAATGTTTTTTTTTAATGCATAAAATAAGATACATCAGATTTTAAAGACTACCAATTACACTGGAATATGGTTATCAAAAAAAATTGTTTTTAAACAAGTTTCTAGATCTCAGGTTAAGAACCTCTGGGTTGTAAGGTGCTTTCAAGCTTTGACAGTATGTTTCCAGGGCTCGTACTTTCATGTTCTAAATGATCTTTTTTTGTCCTTTGACCTTGAAGATCATGTAATCCAAACCCCTCATTTGCAGAGGAGGAAACTAAGGCCTACAGAGCTTAAGTGTCTTATCCAACGTCACATAGCTAGTAACTAGAGCCAGTCAAAGAGTAGGGATGGTCATTAAAGATGACATAATTTGGGGGGAAGCACAGTTTAAAAGGACTGGAAAGGAGGCAGCTTAAGTAGTTAAGAAAGGAGTGAGCTTAAGAGGATGTTGGAGACAAGCATGACCTAATATGGATATGATGACCCTCAATCCTTCTTTTTTATCCTTTAACTCTTTCAATACACTTTACTAGGCAAAACTGCCCCAACTCAGGGCGCCCCCCCCCATTCCTCTGCCTTGGATTGGTGGCCCTGGTACTTGTCCAGGGAACCCAAACACCCTAGCAGAAAAAAGAGGTAAAATCTTGAGCAGAAACCTGGGGAACAGGCTATTCACACCATAAAGGAATCTACATCTCATCCTGTCCATTACTCTGGGCTTGGTTCCCCTCCAACTTGCTGTCAGAAGTTCCAGGGGAGCTGTAGGGACAGACAGTGACTCTCTCTGGACTCCTGGGCAGGTGATGGAGAAAGGGGGGGGGGGTCACAGGGGAAGGGACTTGTGAGCCCTGTGGGAATGGCTCCTTGGGCTCAAGGTAGGGGCGGGGAGGGAAGAGACCTGCAGGTTTAGAAGAGATCCATTTCTTTTGGACCCAGCCCCTACTTTCCACCCAATTTTGCCTGATTTCTGCTAGGCCTAATGCCTGATTTTATTTACGCCCAATATCTGATTCTTTTCAGGCCTTTAGCATGAAGGGGACCTGCAGATACAGGTTTCGGATATCAGTGGGGGAAAGAGAAAGAGTACGGATCAGGCCAGGTGAGGAAGCGATCCTCTCTACAGCAGGCCTTTCCCTGGGAGAGGTGGGGAGGTGGGGAGGGGCAATGAGGCTTTACTTACAGACAGGAGATCAGAAGTGAAGGCAGCCACACTCCTCCTCATCTCATTCTCGCTGCCCCTCAGGGGGATGAGCGACACACTACCCAGCCTCGACTCAGGTACAGGTCGAACCACCCTTGACGGCTCGGAAGGCCAGACAGTCCCACCATGCTGGGGGCGGGCAAGCAGGCAGGAAAGCCAGTAAGTTAGGTCAGTGGGCAATAGGAGCCCACCATCAAATCCCTAGGACCCACTGGCCTGGCCCTTTGGGCCTCCTTCTTTCCTCCCCCAGACCTGAATGGCTGACCATCATCCTTCCCCAACCTCTCCACGTTTTCACCCTCCTGGATCCCCACCAGCCTCTGCCCTTCTGGCCCAATACCTGCACAAGGAAGAAGGTAGCAAACCACTCTCTGAGCTCCATCTGGGTATCACAGCAAAGGTACCTAAAGCAAGAAGGGTCTGAGTAGTACATGAGCATATCTTACTGAAGCCTGGGAAATGGACAAGCTGGACTCCCCATTCAGAGCCTTAAAAATGATCAAGTCCAAATGCTCTTATTTTACAGATAAGCAAACTGAGGCTCATCAAGGAGATAGAAACCACTCCAGGTCACAGGGGTCGTTAAGTGGCAAGGCCAAGATGTGAGCTTAGCTTCTTTAAATATGAATCGTAGGTTCAAAGGATCAAAGCTTTAGAGCTGGGAAGGAACCTTAAAGGCCATCTAACCAAATCCACTTATTTTACCTATGGAGGAAACTGAGGCAGACAGCGGTTCTGTGACTTGCCCACAAAGCATGGCTAGTAAGAATCTGAAATTTGATGGGATCTGAATCCAGGCTCTCTGGCTCTAGAGTTTGTGCTCCTTCCATTTTGCCAGACTGTTGTCCCCCCTATGATGCCCCTCCCCTCCTTAAGTATGTTTTATTTTTTAATTGTTATTATTTTTTAAAATATTTTTCCATGTTTCCATGATTCATTTTCTTTCCCTCCCCTTTTCCTTCCCCCCTCTCAGAACCAACAAGCAATTCCACTGGGTTGTACAAATGTTGTCGCTTGATACCTATTTCCATATTACACATTTTTGCTATAAAGTGATCTTTGAAGGCCAAAACCGCAATTCATAGACTCATATGTACAAGTGATGAGTGATAAGTCCCATGTTTTTCTTTTGCGTTTCTATTCCCATAGTTCTTTCTCTCAATGTGGATAGCATTAAGGAGGCTTTAGGAGCCTGCCCACCTTCTACACTCCCTGATCAATAATCTATTATGAGGGTTCCCTCCCCATTTCTCAGCCCAGGGGCCACATCTACTACCTCACACTGGAGCCTTGCACAGCCCCCCTACTCACCACTGCTGCTTCTCATGCTTCTCTGTCTCATGCACCACAGTGAGACCCCAGCTGCAGGGGGGAGAAAACAGGTGAGGGATCCGGGGCAGGGGCAGATCTCCCACACCCACGCCTTCATCACTTAGCAACAGGCAGCATCCTTGTGTTGCCATGGAGATCTCTGGGGAACCCGCAGGCAAGCAGATGGGGAACCGCATGCCTTCTCTTCCCTCCATCTGTCCCACGTCGGGGGCTGGGAGCCAGGGGACCCATGAGCTCCAAGCCCAGAACTCAGCCTTCCTTGCCAAGGGACACCCCAACCACTTCGCCCTTCCTCACCAGGTTTCAGACTAAGCTCATCCTCTCATTCCTGCTTCTGTGATTTCTTCCAAGACATTCCCCTGCCTAGAATGGGCTCCTTGCCCTTTACTGCTCCCCTCCAAATCTCATCCTTTAACATCTACCCCAGCCTCCCTATCTCCAAGAAGCCTTCCTCCATCATTGCCAGCCAACGTGGATCTCTCCTCTCTTCTCCTCTCCTCTCCTCTCCTTCCCTCTTTGACATGGACTCTCAGACCTGGGGCTCCCTGACAACCCCTCCATGCATCAGGAACTCCACATGACCATGTCTCCCTGGCAAGGTCTGCCCTGGGGGGTGCAGAAGCTTGTCGTTTCTGCCTTCCTAATACCTCTTCTATGTATGTCTCCCTTTCTCCACTCACACTGGTCACCCTCAGTCCTCATCACTTCATTCCTGCACATACTTAGCACAGCACCTGGTACATTCTAGGCTCCTGTTAATGTTTATTGACTGGCTAACTGGCCTAGACTATTGCAACAGCCTCCAAATTGCTCTGATTGCTGCAACCCTCTCCCCACTCCAATCTATCCTTGACTCACCTGCCAAAGAGCTTCCCCTTTATAAAGTAGAGGCCTGTCCTTGTCACCTCCATGCCCCTAACACTCAATAATCCCATCAGCTCCTTCTTCCCTCCAGGATCAAATACAAAGTCCTTTGTCTGGTCTTGAAAGCTCTCTAGAACCTAGTTCCTTCCTGTCTTTCCAGTTTTCTCATACTTTCTTCCTCCTTCATTCACTTTACTGACGAATCATATGAGCCTACTTGCTGTTCTTCAAAAGTGACATCTCCATGACTTTGCATTGGTTTGTCCATCGTGCCTGTACTACTCACTCTCTCTCCTTCCTCATGCACATCTCTTACATTCTCCTGGCTCCTTTCAAGTCTCAGCTCAAATTCCAACCCACCACCAAAGGCAGGAAGCCTTACCCAATTCCTCCAGCTGTTAGTTAGATCTTCCCTTCTGAGATCACTCTCCATCTCTTCTGAATATAACTCGTATACACTTAATTATTTATTTCCATGTTGTCTTCCCAAATCGAATGGAAGCCCCTTGAAGGCAGGGAGTGTTTTTGCATTCCTTCATAGCCCTGGTGCCCTGACACACATGCTAAGTGGTTGGTGAGTTGAACATCTTTCTGGACTTACCAAGTGGGCGGTCGTAACTTCTTCTTCACCCCCAGGTAGATTCTGAGGCTCTTCACAGGCCATTCCTTTTCTGGCTTGTGACTCTGTGAGCAGGGAAGCCAGAGAGGGACAGAAGAGGAAAGGGAGAGAAGACATAGAGTGAGAGGGCTGCCTCTGGCTGGGCAAGGAAAGGTGGACATTCCATAACACAATTCCATTGGCCTCAGGGTGAAGCTTTCTCCTCCACTCCCACCCCCCAACCAGGCTCCCACTGCACCTTTTCTTGCTTCTCAAATCTGACCTGCCTAAACCCCAAGAGGGTCTAAGTTGAAAAAGACTTGAGAGCAGTCAGAACTGGGGGAGACCTGGAACATACACAATCAGAGCCGGGAGAATGTCAGAGATGAGAGGAACTTTAGAACAAAGAATATCAGAGCTGGGAGGGAGCTTAGAACAGAGAATAGCAGAGTTTAAAAAGACCTTGGAACTGGGAATGTCAACGCTGGTAGGGCCTTAGAATTCAAAATGTCAGTGGTAGGAGGAGGCAGAGCAGAGAATGTCACAGCTGGAAAGAAATTCAGAACACAGAATGCCAGTGCTAGAGCAAGGGAATTTAGAACACAATGTCAGTGCTTAGGGTGAGTGGGTGGAAGGAATTTAGAACAGGGAATGTCATAGATGGAAGGGAACTTAGAACAGGGATGTCAGAGCTGGAAGGTCCTTAGAACAGGAACGTCAGTGATGAGAGGGATCTTACAACAATGTCAAAGATGGAAGGGACCTTAGAACAGGGAATTGTCAAAGCTGGAAGAGATCTAAGAACAGAGAATATAGAATGTCAGATCTGGAAAATAACCTAAAGACCATTAAGCTCAGTTTCCTTATTTGTTACACCAAGGGGCAAACTAAGCCCCAAAGAAGAAGGAAGGGGGGGGGGCATTTATTCAAAGTCAAATATCAAGTTGGGAGAAACCCAAGTCACCCAACCTGGTCCCTGCTAACTTCTGGGCCTGACCCCCTTATTACCTCACTTCCCAGCTCTTCTTGACTTCTAATCCCAAGCTTGCCTCCTCTGCCCTCCAAAACACTAGGCCATCTTCCCCATGAAACCTTCTCTGGTGAAACTCTGCTCTTCTTCCAGTTGAACCCAGATTCCCTAATCAATGGGCTCTTGGCATCCCAGATGGCAACCACAGATCTCTGAGTCCTGTTCTTTCTTCTCCCATGCCTCCCCCTTCCATCTAAGGTTAGGAAATCCTCACATTTGGCACCATCAGACAGTCAACTCTCAATGACCGGCAGCCTCACACTCACAACAATGTTAGTGGCCATACTATCAGCTGAAAGAGTTAGTACAGCCGTCATTCTAGGGGGAGAGAAGCAGGGGCCACGGCTAATTAAATTATCATGATAGCTGGCATTCCTAGACATTTTACTATGGTGTCAATAGTCTTCATAGTGACTCTGTGAAGTAGGCAGGGAATTCATGACTTTCTCTTTTACAGAAGGGAACACTGAGCTCCCATTAGGATGAAGTGACTTTAAAAACCATGTGGTAGGAGTCCTAAATGGGATTTGGGCCTTCTGATTCCAGATTTAGGGATGTGCCCGATTACCAATTACCTGATATATGGATCCGTCCTTGCCCCACTTGGTCATCATGGAGAATAAATAATGATGATGATGATGACGATAACATTTGTATAATGCTTTAAGGTTTGCAAAGTGCTTTACAAGTCTCATTTGATCTTTAAAACCACCTTGCAAGGTGGGTACCATTATAATCCCCATTTTACATATGAGGAAACTGAGGCAAACAGAAGTTTAATGAACTTGCCCAGCATCACACAGCTACTAAGGATTTGAGACAGAACTTGAACTCTTGTCATCCTGACTCCAGGTCCGACATTCCATCTACTACACATCTAGCTGCCTAGAATTGAGGGCTGACTGTGTGAGGGGAAAAGGCCCAGCTCTGGGCCAAGAGCAGGGCTCCCAGCTCTTCTTTAGCTCTACTGGGAACCCATAACAAAAGGAGGGAGACACATCAAAGCTTGCAGCAGGCCAGGACAGGGTTGGCAGTGGCAGGCTGACTGAAGGAGGTGAGGAGGGTTTGGGGGAGTTGGGCCCCCTGCTCTTATGATCCAGAATGAGAGGGAGAACACAAAGGCTCTCTTCAGTCTCCCCACCTCAATCTGAACTCCCCAAAGGCTGGCCGGTCCCTCCCTTTAGGCACCCTGTGGAAGAGCTGATAGGGCAGACACACTGAGGTCGGGAAAGGGGGAATAAAACCACTTACAACCGGAAATTGGGGTCAGAGGCCAAGTTTGTTCCTCCCCCCCCCCCCCAGCATGAGCCCTTGGGTATGGCTTCTCCAAAGAAGGGAAGAGAGGAAACAAGAAGAGAAGAAAAGGGGAGAAAACATTTATTTAGCACCTGCTATGCACTGGACACTATACAAGCACTTTATAAACATTATATCATTTAAGCCTTACAACAACCCTGTGAGGTAGGTGTTATTTTCACCCCTCCCCACTTTTATCAGCTGAGGAAACTGAGGCAAAAGAGGTTAAGTGACTTTCCCAGGATCACAAAGCTAGTAAGTGTCTAAGGTCATATTTGAACTCAGGCCCAGCAGCCCAAGCACTGTGCCACCTAGTTGAATGGGAAATAATAATTCTCATTTCTGTGGCACAGGGCAGTTTAAGAGCACTTTTGATATAAGAGCCCTGGGAGAAAAGGAAGGTAAGATTTATTATTCATCTTACAAAAGAGGAAGGTGGCATGGTTTCCCCTGGGTCAAAAACAGCATGGTTAATAGCTCCCATTTCTGTAAGCACTTTCAGGTTGGCGCAGCACACAAGTACACTTAATAAATGCTCCTGGGTCAATGTTTCGGTGAGGTAGATTGAGCAAGGATCACGGAGCCGTGGAATCAATCTCAGCTGGAAAGAGATTTGGAAGGACCAAGCGGGCCAGGCCACCATGACTCCTTTCTACACGATACCTGCCGAGCGGTCTCCAGGCTTTGCTCAAACGCCTCCAGTAGTGATGGGGAATCCTACCTGCTCCCTCCACAGCCCGACACTTGTGGGCGCCTCTAAATGAGCGACAGTTTTTCTAGATGTTCTGCTTAAATTGGCTCATTTCCCATTTCCACCTAGTGTCCCCAGGGCCCGCCAGGACAAGTCTAATGAATGTCTTGTTCACAGGAGAGCATGCCAAATACTAGAAGGTAGCCGTCACGTTCCGGCCAAGCCTTCTCTTCTCCAGGATCAACGACCCATTCCTTCTTCTGACCCTTGTAGGACATGAACTCAAGGCTCTTCCCCATTCTGAATGCCCTCCTCTCTGATGCTGCCTAGCTTAGTAATGTCTTTCATCCATTGTGATGCCCAGAGCTGAGTACTACACTCCAAATAAAAGGGCAGATTTCCATCCCCAATTTTATAGTGAGGAAACTGAGGCTCTGAGGGTCATCCCTTGGGAGGGTGTGGGGGAGGCAGCTACTTGGCTTAGAAGAACCTGGCTTAGAAAATCCTGACTCCTGTCATTTATTCCCTGTGTGGCCCGAGGCAAGTCACCTCTTCCTGGAGCTCTCTTTCCTCATCTGTAAAATGAACAGATTGAGGAGCAGCTAAGTGGCTCAGAGGATAAAAACCCAGGCTCAGAGGCAGGAGGGTCCTGGGTTCAAATGTGGCCTAAGATACTTCCTAGCAATGTGACCCTGAGCAAGTCACTTGACCCTAATTGCCTAGCCCTTACCTGCCTTAGAACCAAAACTCAGTATTGATTCTAAGCCAGAAGGGAAGGGTTTTAAAAAATTAAATCAATAAAATGTGCCTTGGGGCTGGGGGCAGGAGGAGGGAGATTGACAAGACAAGGGTTTCCAGGGATTGCCAGGTCCCCTTTGTGATATCACTATAGTATACAGAAAGAGCCCCGTGCAGTGGGAGAGCGGGAGCCAGGGCCCTTCTTCACCACCTTCCATACTTTTTGCCATTAAAGGAGATATAATCCACCTTTCCCCAGCCCTGAAAATGGGTTTGTCACTAACAAAGCCTATGTGAGATCTCACGTAGTAGCAAGCATGGAAGAAATTGGGCTGCAGGCTTGGGGAAAAAAAGCAGGCCGTGTGTTCAGGCCAAACTAGGCTGAGGACACAGGTTGAAGCCAGACTGTGACCCTGAAAGAAGACAGTCCACACACTGCAACAAGCTGAGCTGCAGGCATGGAGGAGGCTGAGCAGAAGGAATGGAGGAAACCAGGCACTGACTTCAGATCATACTGGACTACCAACATGTGGGGGGCCAGACGTCAGGGCTTGGAGAAAACAAATTTGGGGCACGGAAGAAACTCTCTGGGAACTCTGAGTGAAATCAGGTCCGAGGAGTCTCTCAGGAGTGTGCCAAAGCCTACTAGCAATGCTGGGCATGGAAGAATTCGAGTTTTAGAAGAAAAGAAAGTTGGTGGTATGCAGTTAGATTTCCAACGGTTCCTGAATCCAAAGCTCCTGGTCCACCTCGAGCCTCCAGACCCACACTTGCCTGACCAGAGGGAGGCTGAGGGGAAGCTAGATCCATAAATGAACAGCCCTATGCAGGGAGGCTGAAGCTGTATGCAAACCTTGATGTCCGAGTGTCATCACTGTCAACGAAGAGTTAGAATGTTTGAGCTGGAAAGGTAAAGAGAGACCGACAGACACAGAGATGGAGACAGAGATAGACAGAGACAGAAAAAGAGAGAGAGAGACAGGGAGAGCAACACAGGAGAGAGAGAGAGAGACAGAGAGACACAGAAAGAGACAGAGAGAGAGACAGAGACACACAGAGAGAGAGAGAGAGAGAGAGAGAGAGAGAGAGAGAAGGAAGCTAACTAATGTCCAGAGGTCAGTGGAAGACCTTTGCCTAAGGGAACAAAATGAGTCAGGGGCAGAGCTGAAAATCAAACAGTGGGAGGAAAGAAAGAGTAGAAGAGAACCAAATAGGCTCTCAGTCATAATGGCAGGAGAAGGAGGGGAAGGTCATTCAGGATTCAGTATGACAGACTCCTGAGAATGGGAATAAGGAAAACTCCAGGGCGCTTGGCTGGGGGCCTTGCTTTGAGGCCAGTTTGGAAAACAGCAAAAATAGCAAAGAATAGAAAAAAGAATAGAAAAGTCATTAAAGGTATAATAGAGTCCTCCACTTTATGGAGGAGGAAACTGAGACCTGGAATGAGGAAGAGTTGCCCAAGGTGGCACAGTGAGTCAGGAGCAGAGCCTATGACTCGAACCCAAGTTTCCTGACCCCCACCCCCCCGCAAGCCCAGGGCTAAACAAACAATTTGGTGGATACCACCAAGACAGATATTGGCTTCATATATATTTTTTTAATGCTTTCTAAGGATGCTCTCTGAAAAACGCTAGGGAACATAAGCCACTGGAGGCAGAATGCCAAAGTCCAGTGGAGAAGAGAGAGGCTGGTCAGCCAGTGAGCCAACTTCTGAGCAGCTCTGCAGGGCTCTGCCCCACTGCTATTTCAATGGGACCCGGGAAAAGGAAGAGTGTGAACAGGAAATCAAGTGAGAAAAGGCAAAAAAGGAACTTCTATAGACCTTTGGAAATGCAGGAAAGCTTCTTTTTCTTTCTCTCTTTGGACTTTTCATAGTCAGGGGTTCACAGACCTAGAGCTAGAAAGGACCTCAGAGGCTAAGTAATCCAAACCTCCTCATGTTAGACAGATAAGGAAACTGAGGCTCTGAGGGGTTAAGGGGGTTAACTCAAGGTCCTGTACAGGCAATAAGCTGCAGAGAAAAAATTTAAACTTAGGTCTTCTTCACTCTTAACTCAGGGAAATGTGCTAACGCCAGCTCATTGTTAAATTTTAAAATATTCCGTGTGAACATTTATACCTTGGATATGTGCAAATGTGACAAATCAAGGCTTGATATATTATTTTGTTGGTTTCTAGTCTTGAAAAGGGTAGAATTTAAACTCAGGTCTTCCTCACTTTTAACTCAGGGATGTGCTAGCACCAGCTTGAGTCAAATGTTAAATTTTAAAATATTCACTGTGAGCATCTTGGAAATGTACAAAGGCTACAAATTGAGGCCTGATTTATTACTTGGTTGATTTCTAGACTTGAGGAAGTCATGGAGGAAATATTAAGAATGCAAATTAAACATAAAAAGTGTGTCATGCATAAGGACAGCCGGGTGTTAAATATTTATCAGTATGCCCTTGCTCTAATTCATTGCTTTCCAATATATCTGAGCAAATCTGGAATCCATAACCCCATCCTCCCCATCCCTAACCTGATCTGTCTTCAAGCACCCTGAATACTACTGGCCAGACAGCAGTGGGAGGTGATCCTTACTGAAAAGAGATAGGGAAACCCATAAATCAACCAATACACCCTGCTCATGAACCACCTCCCTCCCCTAGCTTTCATTATCTCCGAGTTACACCACAGAGTCATAGCATCTTAGGGTCAAGGACTCCATGGATTTGGAGTGAGAAGGTGATCTCAGAGATATTTTTTAAACCTTTACTTCTATCTTAAAATCAATACTGAGTATTGATTCCAAGGCAGAAGAGTGGTAAGGCAACTGGGGTCAAGTGACTTACTCAGGTTTACTCGGCTAGGAAGTGTCTGAGGTCACATTTGAACCCAGGACATCCTGTCTCCAGTCCTGGCTTTCTATCCACTGAGCCACCTAGCTGCCCCTCCACCTATTCGTTTTACAGATGAAAGAGAACTCCAGGGAGAAGTGACTCGCCTAGCCACACGGGGAGTCAGGATTCTCTAAGCCTCACTCTCAACCCAGAACTCTTGAAATAATCATAATAGCAGGCCACATTTCTATAGCTTTGCAAAAACACTCCACATAGCTTATTTGAGCCTCACAATAGCTCTATGAAGTAGGCAGCCTGGGTATTGTGATCCTCTCTTACAGATGAGGAAATGGGGGCCCAGAGATGTGCTTATGAGCACACAGACAAGTATCATCGAGGTTTTGATTTCGGGTCTCTCGACTCCAAAAACAGCCCTCTCACCACTTACCCCAAGCAGTGTCTCAGAAATAAAAGACTCCCAGAATCCTAGGTCTGGAAGAGGAGACGGGAAAAAGTGGGCCCCTGTCTTCTTGGAAGAGGCAGAGGCCTCTGGGTGTGGAACAGAGCAGACAGTATCAGAGCGTATTCATGTTTTAGCTGGCTTAGCTTGTACAAGCCAAAGCTGAAGAGATCTTTTCTTTGTTCCAAGGGATGAGTAAGGGACGGGAGGGATATATTCAGAAAGGAGGAGGGTGATATAAAAACAAAAGAGAGACATAAAATACAATCATTTAAAAAAAAATAATCCTAGGCTTCTGGAATCTTCGAATCACAGAGACTCCGGCTGATAGAATCTTGGATTCTTGGCTCTCAGAGCTCGAAGGGAGCCCTGAGGTCGTCTCCAGTCCAGCTTCCCACACACTGTAGGAATGCCCTAGACATGAGCATTCACAGATGTAGTTATCAGTAATAAACATCCTTCAAAAACTGGAAAGGACTGTGTGCTTTCTTAAGGGACTACTATATACAAGAAGGGGGAAGAGAACAAATATTGGTCCAGATGGTCTACCTGGAAATGCTAAATTCAGCCTGGGACAGTTTGTCCTTTGTGAAGAAGAGAGCTCATGGGGGAGGTGGGGGCTGGGGGCAGTGAGAGACACTCACACTTTTAAGATTTTCTTGAAGATGGAGCCAAATCTGACTCCAGGCCTCTGGGAACCTAGAGATGCCACGTTAACAGCTGTTTACTTTTGTACCGGGTTCGTGCTTGAGAGAAGGAAGCAAAAGGGAGACAGGACGGGGCTCGTCCTTAGGGGAAAGGAGGGCAGGAGGAGACTCAGGAGCTACAACCCCCAGGAAGAGCAATACCCAACTTTGACAATCAATGTAAGATGCCTGCAACACCCCTGGAGGTTGGGAAGGGTTGCTTCAGTGCCAGAGTAAATGAACTGGCTGGCTGCCACAACATCAGATGGAAACTGATTTAAAAAGACCAATCGGTGGTTCTGAACACCGGCCCCAAGTCAGGGTTTAGCAAAATGAGCCGATGCTGTTGCTTCCCGGGACCAGGAAGTCAAGGGAGAGAAAAGGCAAGAGCCCAGGCTACAAGGACCAGGGAGTTCAGATGCCTTGGGAAGAGAAACCATGGCCACTTCCTCCTCTTGAAGTCTCCCGGAGAGAATCCCAGGACAATGGAACAAGAGGCTCTGAACTCTGCTTCTACAGAGAGGTAGGACAGAGGAAAAGAATAACTCCCAAGGGGCCAGGAGCCTGAAAACCAGGAGAAGTGAGGGAGTCTCCCCTCTCTGAAGGCCAGCAAGAAGGAGAAAAGGCAGCCCGATGAATGGGAGAGTACCAGGCAGGAACCTAGGAAAGCTATGCCTTAGAACCACTGAGATGCCATGAAGAAAAAGTTGGACATAGCCTCAGGAAAGCCTGGGTTCAAATCCCAGATGTGACCCTTTCAAAATGACTTCAGGCACTTACAAGCTGTGTAACCCTAGAGGAGCCATTTAAGCTCTCTAAGCCTCCGTTTCCTCATCTGTAAAATGGGAATAATAAGTGGGCATGTCTATAATTTACACATATTCTAGGTTCAAATCACAGGAACTGCCTCTTTCTTCATGTAGGGTTGGTGAATTAATGCTGAGAAATAACAGAGAAGGAGGAGGACCAGAGGGGCCCCCACTCTCTGGGTCTAGACCTTGCTATGCAAAAGCCTAGCTAAAACCCAGGCATCTGAGTTGAGAGAGACCACACAGGGAAGAGGGAACTAACCAAGCTCTGAGAAGGACCAGGCTGCAGCTACTGTTAGGTGGGGAGAAAGGTAGCAGTCAAGAGGAGCTATAAGAGCACCCCCTTCATCTTAAAGATGGGGAAAGTGAGAGCCAGAGAAAGAAAGAGACTTGCCCAAGGTAACACAGTAAGTCTGGGGTAGAGCTGGGACTCAGGTGTCCTGAATCTCAAACTGGAGCTCTATCCTCTAATCCCCAGCTATCTAAAGGTAGGGAAGATGAATCCCAGGAGCAGTTGCTGACTAGTGCAAGGTACCAAAGGCTATGGGAGACATGGCCAAGATAGCTGCTGGAAGGGAGATACAGGAAAGAAATAACGACAGCTGTGTCTTGAGCAGAACTTGGCAGATATCCCTGACAGAAGCTTTTTCCAACTGAGCTGAGCTTCGTGTCCCTGTGAGGCAGCCGAGATAGAAGGGAGGGGGGTACCAGGAGAAGCAAGGAGGGGAGAAGAGGGAGAGGAGCCATGCCCATCATGCTGTGCCCAGACCCATCCCTGGCCCGACTCTTCCCCTCGGTGTGTAAGGCAGCAATGCCACAGTGACCGCCAGCCGCTGGAGCTGGCCTAAGGCTTGGTTACTACTCACGTTCTCAAGGCCCCCACTGCGCAGCTTCGGATTCTGTTTGACAGAGGATTGGGGGGGTTATGAGAGCCAGGACAGCGAGCATCCCTGGCAGGACTGGGATAGAACAGATAGCAGGACCAGGTGTGAAGGAGATATGTGATGGGTACAGGTGCTAGGATGAGTCAGGGGTATGGAAAAGGATGCATGTCTGGGATAAGTTTTCCTGTATTGATCAGTAAGAAAAATGTGCCCACCAACCCAGAGCATGTATAAGCTGTGGATAAAAATTATACACCAGGATAAAGCCATGGAATCTGGATCGGAGGTCCAAGAAAGCACAGATACACGTGTCACAGGGAAGGGGTATGGCCCATGCCCACAGGAGAGGGTTCTCCGATAGCCACACCATCTCCTCTCTCGGTAACACAGGAGAGTCAAAGGCACAAGGCAGACCTGACAAAACAGCAGCCTGGCCCTGACCGAAAAGGAACCAAGTCAGTGTGTGTGGGTCTGAGTACAGAGGATGGGAGAAGGGTTGGCCCATTACTCACTCTGACTTCCTTGAAGAGCCTTAGACAGCTGCCATTGAGCATGAAGTAACGGTCATGGAAGCTGCCTGTGGGGAGGCCCAGGCCCAAGAGGCTTCGATCCTCACGGAACTTCATCATGCCATGCTTGGTGTCCCCCACCTTGCTGGCTGGGGAGGGAGGATGGAGGGGGATGAGGGAAGAGGTTGCATATTCCCCCCCCCCAACAAGACCAGGGGCTCCCTGAGGTAGGATTTATGACCTCACTCCCACCAAGAGCTGGCAGAATGTCTCCCTCAGACTGGGAGCTTCCTGAGGGCAAGGCTATGCTATGTCTCCCTCAGACATGGTGGTTACTGAGAGTGAGCTGAATCTCTTCCACAGACGGGAATCAGAATATACAGAAGGCCCAGAATCCAGTCAATATATGAGAGGGGAAGGGACAGGACCTTGGAGTGGAGGAGGGGAGAGGGGTAAGTAACTAAGGAGCTTCTTACCTAGATACATAAGCATGGCCTCCATGGAGAGGTACTTCTTTACCACCAGATGGCTATCAGTGCCCAGGCTGTGCAAGATAGGGAGAACCTTCTCAGTGTAGTGCAGGGGCCTCTCTGTGGAGAACATTATAATCATCACTGCCAACATCACCAACATGAAACTCTTCTAGCTTCCAACATCTCATAGCCATCACTGTTACAATCATGATCATCTCCATCTCCCCATCATGGTGATCATCACCATTCTCACCATATCTTTGACCATCTCTATATCAATCACTGGCACCACCATTATCTTCTAGCCATCTCCATTACTACCACCATCACAGTAGTCATCATTATTGTAATTAGATCTTTGATCATCACTTTTACCTCCATCATCTCCATATCAATCACCAGCACCAACACCTTCATCTCATAGCCATCAATGTAACAATCATGATCATCTCCATCCCTCCCATCATGGTGGTCATCACCATTCTCACCACATCTTTGACCATCTCTGTATCAATCACTGGCACCATCATTATCTTCTGGATATCTCCATTCCAGAAGTCATCACTATTGTAACTAGATCTTTGATCATCACTTTTACCTCCATCATCTCCATATCAATCACCAGCACCAACACTGTCATCACCAGTATCACTATCACCATCTCTAGCAAGACAATTAACCCCATGGTCATTGTATCACTCTCATGCTCATCCATCAGCATTAAAATCATCATCACCTTCCTCATGTGAAGATATCTAGGAACCATAGGATGAAAGCCATAGTGAAGAGAATTTGGGTAGGAATCAGAAAAAATAGAAGATCCAAAATTGTCATGGGATTATATACTATAGATCACCCAGGCAGAAGAAGAGAAGAGATGAAGAGTGGAAAATAGATAATAAGTCTGACATGGGGGTATCATGTAGTGATGAGGAACTCTCACTTACCCAGGAGTTCACTCTCTGAAGCGAATGAGTTCTCGGTTTGCCTCAATAATAATTTTATCCTTTGGAAAGTAAAAAAGTAAGGGAAGAGGAACTTTTTTTGGATCGAATTATAACCAATTAGGAGTTGGTGGATGCTGAAGAAGAAACCACAGGAATCTTGAGGGGAAGTGACCACTTGGTGGGAGAGCCCATCATAGAGAAGAGACAAAAGATGGCTTAAATGTACATCCATCCTAGATTTTGGGAGAGCAGATTTCAAAATCAGAAAAAAGGAGAGGTAGGATCCCATGGTCTAATATCTTTTGGAGAAAGCTGTCCCAGAAGAGAAAAGAAGAATTCGAAAATTAAATTCTAAGTACAACAAAAAGTAGAAAGCTCATCAAAGAACAATATGAATAGTTCTCATTTAAATTATTGGGCGAGCTAGGTAGCTCAGCTGATAGAAATCCAGGCCTAGAGATGGAGGTCCTGGGTTCAAATCTGGATTCAGGTACTTCTTAGCTGTGTGACCCTGGGCAAGTTACTTAACCCCCATTGCCTAGCCCTTACCAGTCTTCTGCCTTAGAACCAGTACTTAGTATCAATTCTAAGACAGAAGGTAAGAGTTTAAAAAATAAAATAAAATAAATTACTGATGTAGGCACTTTCCTTTTAAATGCTGAAGTAGATTGATTTGGGCTGATGATACTAAACCCTGAATAACTAAAAGAGATTTACAGTTAGTCACTCAAAAAAGCTCACTCTATCTTCATAGGAAAAACCAAGTAAATGAAGGAGTTGAATGAATAACTCAAAGAGCTGATTCAGCAATATATCAGACACTGCAGTTGGACAATCAACTGGGTCCAGAATTGATAAAGAGGAAGCAAAACAGGCTGAATGGTATATAGGAAATGATTTAACTCTTCCCACTATCCCAAGCTATCCCCTGCAACAAAAATCCATCTTTTTAGCACCAATTTTAACCCTCTTCTGGTGATGCTACATGGCTTGAAGTCATGGTATATATAGACCACAACCTACAAAACCTTAAAATGGCAGCACACTCAAAGATCAATGGGAAAGATGCATGGCAGGCGTAAATAGGCTGGCAGCACATTTCCAATAATAACTTGCATATGAGATGTTGTGTAAGAGATATCCAGGAAACCAATGCAAAGTGAAGTCAGCAGAGCCAGGAAAACAATATTCACAATGACTACAATGATGTAAATGGAAAGAACAACCACCACAAAACAATCGAAACTGAATGTTGGGAAACTGAAGAACAAGTTTAGTTAGCCCCAGTGAAGAAATATGAGAAGATCCCCTTCCCCCACTGCTTTGCAGTGGTCCACAAGGGCGGAATGATGCATATGTCAGATGTTTTTAGTGTGTCAATCGGTTTTGCTGAATTTCTTGTTTCTTTTTTTAATTTTAAAGAATTTAAATCTTAAAGAATTTTTTTAAAAATTCTTTGTTATAAGGCATGGCACCATGAGTGCTAGCTAGAGGTATATGGGGGGAAATCTATGTGATGTACAAACAGGCAAAGCATAATAAGAAAAGGTAGTGAACTAGTTACACAGCAAGAGATGGCCCAAGGCATATTCAGGTATCCTTGCAATGTTGAAAAAGACCTACAGTAGTAGTTCTTAATGGTTTTTTGATGATATAGATCTCTTTGTCAGTCTGATGACCCCTTCTCAGAATAATGTTTTTAATTATATAAAATAAAATACATAGGATTACAAAGAAAACAAATTGTATTGAAATAAAAATGTAATTATATTGAAATAAAGATGTAATTTTTCCCCATCCACATTTACGGGGCCCCTGAAATCTATCATGGACCCCTTGAGGGTTCTTTGACCCAGAGAGGAAGGCCTCCAACACACCCTGCAAGTCCTGTTTGCAATATTTATGAGAAGCATGGAAAAGAATTGCAAAGGACAAGAAGGTACAGACAGCTTATGATTTGCAGCACCTCAAAGGCGCTTGAAAGCAAAATAGGTGTCCTCAGAAAGCAGTGAGTACCCTCTCAATGGAAGTGCGTGTCATGATTAAAATTCTTCAGAGACTTTATCTTAATTTTGTAATTATTCAACAAATAATAAAAAGTGGGCTAGAGAAAGAAAGAGGAAAAACCCAAGCCACATGTGACTGACCAGCTCTCTTAGCCACCTCCTCCTCGAGCAGGCAGCACCACCAGCTCGGAGCCAGACCCCACACCTTCTCAGTCTATGATTGCAAGGAAAGAGCACCACTTCCTCTCCCCTCCGCCAATTCATGCTCCTTGTGACATCCCTTTCCCAAGCCTCTTTGATTGCCAGACAGACCTCAGTCCAAACAAGAGGCTAGTCTTCTGGACACCAGGAGTAACCACGTCATGTTTAGAATGACTGCAGGGCACATGTATGGCATCTTCTACCGTGGTAGACAAGAAGAGGGAGAACTCTACCCATGGCCTCAGAGAGATCTGGTTCAGAGCTTCAGCCCTAAGGTTTTTTGCTTTAAAATCAAAAGGTGGTTTTAGGGATGCTAAAAAGAGGTTCAGATTAATATTCATTCTCCATGTGCTCAAAGAGAGAATGAATGACCCCTCTGGGAGATGTTGTAAGAAGGATTTTTGTTCAGGTATGGCTCAAACTGTTTCACCTTTGAAGTCTCTTGCAAGTCTAAGATCCTATGCTAACCATCAGCGCATATCATCCCCCCTTTACCATCAATCCCTCCGTCACCACCATCGCATCACCTCTATCACCATCGCTTCCATTATTCATGACCTAGAACATGGTAGTAAACTCTCCGGTGTCTACAGCCCTCACCCCATCACCATCACGGTACAGCTGCCATGGTACATTGTATGGTGCCTAGTCTGTTGTTTCTAGGACCTTTCTTAAGATTTGTACAAAGAGAGATGATTGCTTTGGGGAATTTTATAACCATAAGTGGCATCCCTTTTCAGGGGAATGTAAATGCATTAACACCACTTACCAGAGAATATATACATACATGCATATACATATTTCTAGGCAGCTATATTAATAATTGAGGCTGCCCCACCCCGTGGGGAGCTTTATGTATTCTACCCCTCCTCTATATAATCTGAGTTAACATTCTTACATAAAGTGCCAAGGGGAAAAGCTATAAGCACTTCATCAAAGAGCTTTTGATCCTCACTTGAAAGAACAACCAGAGGCCATTCTCCTGGCAATAGCTAGGCAATTTTAAGGCAGAATTCTCTGGGAAGTCTCATGCCTCTATTAATTGATTACTCTCCAGTATAACTACATGATTTTAATTGCTTCTGTCTTTCTTTTGTGGTCACCCCTAAAATCGGCTGAGATGTTCTTCTCATCTCCCCAAGTATAACTCTGTTTAAGGATTGAATTTAGCCCAATTGGTCTCGTAGTACTTGAGGTCACAGATAAAGTACTCAATGTCTGTCTCCTTTGTTAGCCAACTTTGAGAAGGAGCATTCCAATTTCCTTTTCTCATCCCTCTTAACCAATTACTGTGCTCAATGATCCCAGAGACCAGATATGGAAACAGATAACATACATCTTGCTCGCCCCCAGACAACATGCTGAACCTCCTGAAAAGAAGGGAAGGGAGGTTTGAAATGGGCCTTTTCCTGTGCAAATGGGGGAAAACAGAGAGCTGCCATACCAAATCCCCAACCTAGATGAAGATTGGAGGACTATAGTACCCACCAGTCTCCTGTCTCTGGACTTCCAGAGGCCTCAGTTAGCTATACAGGATATTATTTAATTAATCTCATTTGGATATGTAAATCTTGTGCATGAGTGTTCTTCTTTTCACTCCTTAGTATGGATGTAGAGCTAATATATAATCACTCTTTAGAGAAGCCTTTGCTTTCCATTTTTTTTAGCGAACTCATTTTAAAATTCAGACCTGTACTCATTTTATGAAGAATTGAAGGAATTGAAATTACTGGGAGAAATTAATCAAGTCGCCTCATTTTTCAACTCCCAGGACTCACACTGAGAGCCCTCTTTCAAATTGCTGTACTGAGTGGCCCTGGTTCACATGAACACAGCATGAATCTCTGTGAACGCATGTTTATGTCACCTCTTGCTAGTCTAATCCATCCATATTCCAAAGACCACTTACCTGCCTCTTCCCTCTCATTGACTTCAAAACAGGTCCAATAGTCCTTCTCCTTTATCCTCACATTCCTACGATCTAGGATCTCCATGGTGAGCTCCTGGGCTGTCATGGATGCTGGGATCTGAGGGAAAGAGGCATAACGTCAAGAAATAAGACTTTTCTTTCCTAATCCCAGAAGACTACTGTCCCCCAAAGCCTGGGCCACAGCTTGATCCCTGAAAAGAGGGCAAAGGGAAAACCTGAATCAACCAGGACCCAGACTCCAGTTCAGGTGCGCCCTGATAAGATATAGTGGAAAGAAGATAGGATGTGTAGTCCAAAGTCATGGATTCAAATCCGACCTCCAAAATTTACCAGCTGTGTGACCTCTCCGGGTCTTGATTTTTTCATCTTTAAAATGAGACAACTGGCCAACTAAATGACCTTTAAAGTCCTTTCCTGCTCCCAATCTGTGAACCTATCATTGTAAGTTGTGACTGGGTTAAGTAGGCCACCTTATTCCATCTTTATAGGGCCAAAATCCCCAAGTTCCCCCCAGGTATCAAGTATTCATGAGACCTGCAAGTCAAGTGGCCAGGATTTGAGCTCCCTTTCTTTCATCAACTACCTGCTGGTTCTAAATAGGTCATTTCATTTTTATAAGCCTCCATTTTCCCATCTCTAAAATGATAATAATATTTTTGCCATTTACTGCAATTTGAATCTTAGAATGCTATGGAAATGGGAGCCATGTGCTAGCTGTGTGACTAGAGGCTGCCTCACTCTGGGAGCCTCATTCATTCACACCAAAAAAAGGGAAATGCTCAACCTGACCCTACCTAGTACCTCACAGATCTATTTTGAGAAAAACACTTTGCAAATGGCACTCTCATTACTAGGATCATTTCTTTAACTTCCTCTAGCGCCTGGTTCTATAGATGGCCTGTATCAGCCCTCAACACTGATCAGTTCTAGAAAAAAACCAGTGTGGAGGTCCCTGGAAGACAGGCCTGACTGGGAGGCATCAAGAATTCTGTTTGACAGGCTTGGGGTGAATGGGCTCCAGCACCTAGGACAGCTCCAGGAGCAGAGGCCAAGGCTGGGCATTGAGGTTCCTCGGGCTCACCTTAACATGCTGTTCTGTCTCCGTTGCTTTCTTCTCCAGGTAAACGGTGCAGATGAAATCTCCAGCATGCTGTGGAGGGACGAGAAGAAAGAGTTAGAGAAGGTGAAAGGGGACAAAAAGGGACAGAAGTCTCCCCTGAAGAACACTAGTCTTCTGGCAACTTCTTTCTACCCTCTGAGACATATACGGAGCTACAGAAGGCTAAGGACAGTGTAGTGTACAGGGCACAGTGCTGGACCGGGATGAAAGTCATCTCTCCCACCTCAGAACTTCCTAAAGCCTTTCTTTGGGTCCTCTACTAGCCTTTCTAGGAATCCCCAGCACTTAGCACAATGTCCAGTAAGTAGAAGAGTTTAATAAAAGCCTGTAGATAGACTCATTGAACCTTCTTACGCTCTATTGTGTGTCCCAATTACATCCCATGTGCACGTGTCCTCTTTGCCCCCCTCCTAAGGTCCCTGAGGGCAGCCTTTATGTCATTTTTCATCTTTCTAGCTCTAAAATCTATGATCTTATGACTCCTAGGACTCCACCCCTATGTCTCATCCCCAGAATTATCCCTCTTAGGGAATGGCCTTGTCCTGGGAGAGGTCTGTCTGGGTTGGGCACGTTGAGTCCAGGGGAGAAATTAGAAAAGCTGAGCAAAGGGAAATGCTAGCCAATGTGAGGGGAAAGAGGGGCCTGGCCAGGACAGAGGGAGACTCTAGATGAGGCACAATGAAAAATGGGGGTCTGACCAAGGTGGACCTACAGAAGAGGGTCTGGTGAGGACAACACTGGGCTAGCCAAGGGCAGAGAGATTGCCTTATACATCACCAGTGCAGAAAGCAGGACGCTTCCCCGGGTTGTTTGATGCCCTCTCAACTAATCTACCCCGCCCCCATCCTTCAGCAGATATTTAGCTTCAATTAGAGGTATGTCAAGTAAAAAAGAGATCAGATTTGTCCTATTTGGCTGCAGAAATTACAATTAAGGAGTATTAAGGAAGAGCGCAGAGAGGTAGATGTAAGGCACAGAGCACCAATGAACAATTTCTTAATAATCAAAGATGTCAAGGTGGCATCTAGATGGCTTAGTGGATTGAGAGCCAGGCCCAGAGACAAGGAACTGGGTTCAAATCTGGCCTCAGACACTTCCTAACTGTGTGACCACTTAATCCCTATTGCTTAGTTCTTATTACTCTTCCAACTTGGAGCCAATGCATAGCAATGATTCCAAGACAGGGTAAGGGTTTAAAAAAATAACAATAATAATCAAATATGTCCCCAAATAGAAGTGTTTCAGGAGAGGGAGTGAGCTCCCCATCCCTACAGGTCTTCGTGACCACTTGGTATTGGAAAGCATACAGACAGATTTGAGTTTAAAGTCTGTGACAATGACTAGCTGTGTGACCAAAGGCCAATAGCAATATCTCTCTAAGCTTGTTTCCTCCTCTGCAAAAGAATAATATTTACATTACCTACTTCAGTTTCTTTGTGAGAAAAGAGCAGTATCACTCTAATGGTGAATTACTACTCTGGTGTTGCTGGAAGAAGGTTTCCTCTGCAGGGAGAGAGACTAGAGTGGATGCCTTCTGGAGTTCCTTTGAACAATGAGATTCAGTGACTCCTGAACTCTCTGCTGGATCTGAGGTTCTGGTACCTAGGAATTCTATGATACCTGGGATCCCTCCCTCCTTCCAACTCCAGGCCCCTGTGGTCTCTCTCTGAATACCAGAGGATAGATCCCAGGCTCTGCTCTGGCCCCTCAGCATCTCAGCCACAGGAAGCTGCATGGGGGATGGATTCCCAGTCAGAAGACCTGAGAGTATTCCTGGCTTTAACACTGCCCAATTCAAAATGCACCTTCTGTGGCCTAGCAGTACCATATCTTAAACTGTACTATAAAGCAGTGGTCATCAAAACAATATGATACTGGCAAAGAAACAGAAGGGAGGATCAGTGGAATAGACTAGGGGTAAGCAACTTGAGCAAGACAGTCTTCAATAAACCCAAAGAACTCAGCTTTTGGGACAAAAACCCACTATTTGACAAAAACTGCTGGGAAAATTGGAAAACAATATGGGAGAGATTGGGCCTAGATCAACATCTCACACCCTATACCAAGATAAACTCAGAATGACTAGAATATAAAGAAGGAAACTATAGGTAAATTGAGTGAGCACAGAAGAGTATACTTGTCAGATATATGGGAAGGGAAAGATTTTAAAACCAAGCAAGAGTTAGAAAAAATAACAAAATGTAAAATAAATAATTTTGACTACATTAAACAAAAAAGTTTTTGTACAGACAAAACCAATGCTACCAAAATTAGAAGGGAAGCAACAAATTGGGGAAAAATCTTTATAACAAAAAACTCAGACAAAGGTCTAATTACTCAAATATACAAGGAGCTAAATCAATTATACAAAAAAAAAAAGCCATCCCCCAATCAATAAATGGGCAAGGGACATGTATAAGCAACTTTCAGATAAAGAAATCAAAACTATCAATAAGCACATGAGAAAGTGTTATAAATCTCTAATAATTAGAGAAATGCAAATCAAAACACCTTTGAGGTACCACCTCACACCTAGCAGATTGGCTAATATGACAGCAAAAAAAGTAATAAATGTTGGAGGGGATGTGGTAAAATTGGGACATTAATGCATTGCTGGTGGAGTTGTGAACTGATCCAACCCTTCTGGATGGCAATTTGGAACTGTGCTCAAAGGGCTTTAAAAGACTATCTGCCTTTTGATCCAGCCATAGTACTACTTGGATTATACCCCAAAGAAATAATAAGGAAAAAGACTTGTACAAAAATATTTATAGCTGCATTCTTTGTGGTGGTAAAAAAAATTGGAAAATGAGGGAATGTCCTTAGATTGAGGAATGGCTAAACAAATTGTGGTATCTGTTGGTGATGGAATACTATTGTGCTCAAAGGAACAAAGAACTGGAGGAATTCCATGTGAACTGGAAAGACCTCCAGAGTAAAAGGAGTAGATCCAGGAGAACATTGTACATAGAGGCTGATACATTGTGGTACAATCAAACATAATGGACTTCTCTACTAGCAGCAATGCAAGAATCCAGAGCAAGGCAGAGGGACTTATGAGAAAGAAAACTAGCCACATTCAGAGGAAGAACTGTGGGAGGAGAAACACAGAAGAAAAACAACTGCTTGAACACATGGGCTGATGGGGATATTATTGGGATGAAGACACTAAACGATAACTCTAGTCCAACTATCAATAATATGGAATTAGATCTTGATCAATGATACATGTAAAACCCAGTGGAATTGTGCATCAGCTAAGTGGGGCTGAGCGGGGGGCTTGGGGGAGAGGGAAAGAACATGAATATGCAACTATGGGAAAATAAAATTTAAAAATTTTTTTAAATGGACCTTCTACAGCACACGCGCACACACACACACACACACACGTGTACACACACATTGCTAATGACTTCCCTCCAAGATTATTCCCCATTTGCATTGTTTCCATATATATCATTTGTATAGTCACTTGCATGTAGCCTCTCCCAAGCTCCTTGAGGGCAGAGACTCTGTTCTTGTCATTTGTTATATCCCCAGCACTTAGCTCAATGCCTGGCCCATAAATATTTTACTGACTGCTGGCTGACTCGAAGGCCTGCTTTTCATTTTGGTACTTAGGTAGCCCCTGTCCCTAGCAAAGCATAGGGTCTGTCCTGTAGGAAACCCTTAACGAATGCTTATTCATTAAGGAAAGAATGAAAGAACTTAAGGAACCAAAGGAACAGTGGCAAGAACAGGCAGGGACCAGTGGCAGTTGGCTAGAGACAGAAGGGCGTCTCCCTCTTCCGTGGTTTGGACAGTCAGTGCCCAAAGGCCAGGCCAGGCAGAAAGAAAATGAGGCCAAACTCAGGGAAGGATGGAGCTTGGTTGGAGCCAGTGGGCTGCTCAGGACTCTGGCTGCCTTACCTGTGTTCCACTGGCTGAGCCCGCCACCCTCATCTTGACGATGGCCGTAATCTCCTCCCGCTGCTTTCTCAGTTCCTCCTCATCCACCTAAGGGGAGATAGGAGGCAACAAAGAATTAAGAGGGCAGGGGTCGGGGAATTGCCTGTGATGGGGTAAGGTGGCTCTTCTAGCTACCCTCTCCCAAATTACCCACTAGAATCTCAAAGGAAGTTACTAAGGGTGAGGGTTCCCTGTGTGACCTTGGGAAAATCCTTTCCTTTTGTGGACCTCAGTTTCCCCAGTTATGAAAATAAGAGACTGGACTAGATTCTCTTTTCTTTTTTTTCAACAAAGGGCTTTATATGTGTATAATCTGGATGGAACTGATTTTTCACAGCCATGCCATCTCGGTTAGAAGACTATTGTATGCCTAAGGTCCCGGCCAAGGATAATATTCCAGTCTTAATTTCTATGAACTAGGAGAGGCCTTCAGAGACCATCTAGTCCTAATTTTACAGGTAAGGAAACAGACCACAGGATAGAGAGCTCCCTGATTTGCCCAAGGTCAGAGTTACTAAGAAGCAGAGCCAGGATGAGAACTCGGGACCTCTAACCCCAAATCCCACATTCTCTCCACTAACCCACACATATCGCCTCTTCTTCTGTTCTAAGGTCTCTTCCAGCTCTGACATTTTATGTTCTATGTTCTAAGGGGCCTGAAAAAACATCTAGTCTGATTCCTTCTTTTTATAAAGGAGAAAACCAAAGATAAAAGATAGGAAGTGGCTTATACCAGGTCACACAGAGAATCAAAGGTAGAACAAGTACTAGAAAGGAGGTCTCCTGACTCCCACTCCAGAAAAATCTCCAGTCCCTTTCCAGTCCTGGGCTTGGGACCCCTTGGGACATGGATTCCATAGTTCCCAGGTTTTTTCCATTGCCATCACCATTCCCGAAACGTACACTGAACACTCGGACATAGTGATCGATGAGGTCCTCCACTACTCGGCCAGCCTTGTAGTCCTGACCATCTGTCTGGAAAAGCGTAGGCCCAAATACAATTGCCAAGTTATGGGTATTCATCTGATTGGTTTCCGAGAAGCACTGTACACTGTGAAGGATGGGAAGACCTTAATTCAGGGTCCTCCTTCCCCTAATCTGATAAGCCCCTTAGATCCCCTTTTCCTGGAATGCCCTGGAACATTAGGGGAAAAAAGACCCCTTAGATGAGAGAACCAAGAACCCAGATGGTTCTTGGCCTGGAAGTGAAGAGAGGGAGAAACCTTTCCCAAGGGGAGGGAGTGGGGCGCCAGATCCTCTGACCTGTGGCCTAAAGTTCCATAGATGGGATAGGCCAGCATGGGGAGGGGGTGGAGGGATATGGGGGAGATGGAGAAATGATGTCTTCTCTGGGTCTCACCAGTACAGGTGGCTGATGAGGGCCTTCACTGTAGCCCGGTTGACAGGGGGCAAGAGTCCCAAGAGTTCCTGGTACCTAGAAATCTTCTCTTCCTCATTCTCAATTGCTGGGGAACAGGAGATAGGAAGGTATGAGGTCTGGGCCCTCCAGAGTCTATGATCCTTTTAGTTTCTTTTTCAACCCCAGCCAGCTTTTCCCAGCCCATATTCCCCCAGCACCCACCCTGGGCCTTCACACAACAAACCCCAGAGACTGGTGGGGAGGTAAGGACAGGAGTTGTTCTGCCAGTGCCACATGGGAGTAGAAATCTAAAGGTGTAGGAAATAAGGGAAAGGGCTGGGGAGTAGGGAGCAGGGAAGGGAACTAGAGAAGTTGGTCATTTGGCCAGAGCCATTCAGTTACTCAGGTGTCAGGTTGTCCTATCAGGCAGTTGGGCAGCTGGTCAATCACTTGACCAGTCCTTCTGTCAGTCAGTCAATTCATTGATTAGTTAGCACATCTATCTGTCCAGCCATCAGTCACAAAATCAGAGTGAGAAGGGATCACAACAGCCAACTAGTCCAACCTACAGCTGAAAAGGAATCTCGTCCACAACATAGTGGAAGAGGTCAGTCGGCCTTTGTTTGAAGACCTCTCGAGAGGGGCAGTCATTGCTGCCTGAAGCAGCCCCTTCCATGCTGGAACAGTTCTAATCATTAACAAGTTTTGTTTATCTCGAGCCTAAACTTATCATTTTGAAATTCCATCCTACCTATCCTACAATGTTCTTAGTTCTGCTTTTCGGGGTCAAACAGGACAGGCCTTCTGGGGAAACAGCTCTCAGGACCCCCCTAAGTCTTCTCTCTCTCAGACCAAACATCCAATCCCTTCAGCATCATCTCAAAATTCTTCACTATCCTGGCTTGTCAGCAGGCCCATTTTTCAAAAGTGTAATCAGTCTGTCCAACAGTCTGCTCTTGGTTTGGTCTTTTCTCCTGCCTACCAACAGTCTATCATCCGTCCGTCCGTCCATCTGTCTGCCTGTCTGTCTGTCAGCTGGTCAGCCCACAGGTCCACTCCACAGCAGCACCTGCTGTTTCAAGCCAAGCACAGCGCTGAGTCCGGGTGAAGAGCCCATCAGGCAGGTCCCTCAGGAAGCGCTTGAGGGCAGAGGAGACATCATCCACATGTTGCTCCCCCTCCTTGAGCCGCACAGAGCGAGCATCTCGACGCAGATTCTCCAGCACCCGCTGTGTCTTTGACGTCTGCCCACACTTACGATAGATGCCCTCTGAGGTCAATCCTAGATGACAAGGAGGGAGAGAAGAAAGGAGGAGGCATCAGAGAGAGAATTAGGTGGTCCTTGGAAAGGAAGAGGAGTAACCCACCCATGGCCATAGCCAGAGCCCTGCCCCAGATGCTCCACTCACCACACTGAGTGATGTAGTCTATACATCGGTAGACGATGACAGGGATGTCAGAGTCCCCCAGTTGCTGCTCAGACAGAGTGTCCCCAGAACTTGCTGCTGCCTTCTGGATAGCCCCCAGCCATCCTGCGAAGTCCAGCTTCCTTTCCCCCTGAATATACAGGGTCCTGGGCCCAATGCCCAGTCAATGTCACCTCCAGGAAGCCCAGTGGGATTCACCCTCCCTATCCCATCCACAGGGCCCTTGTAGTTTTATATTGTCAGAAAGAAGGATCCTTAGTGGGTCATCCAATCCAACCCCATCCTTTTAGAGAAGTTAAAACTGGGGTTCAGAGAGGAGAAGGGACTTCCCCAAGGTCACAGAAGCTAGGGGTAACATTGGGAATAGAACCTAGAGCTCCCAGTTCCAAGTCCAGGGACCAGAATCACAGTCTCCAGGAGGAAGGAACCTCAGGGAGCATATAAGTCTACCCTACATCTGAGTGGGAATCAACAGCCTCTGTTTAAGCGGGAAGCCATCACCTGCTGAGGCAGCCTGTTCTCCTCTGGGTCAGTTCGAATCAATAGGGAGCTTTCCCTGACATCAGAGCCTCCCTACGACCTCCTCTTCTCCATTGCTCCTATTTCTGCCCTCTGTTGCCCAGCACTGCTATACTCTATGTTGGGAATTCTTTATGACCCACTTTACAGAAAATCTGGAATGCTGCTTTTCCCTCCCAAGAGTCCTCAAAACTAAGGAAACGTCCCACTCCAAGATGCCCCCTGCAGGCCCTTCGGGGACCCATGGAAGACAACAGCTGATGTCTTCCCTCTCCCACCTGGGTCCCCATTCTCACCTTCCCCTCTCCACCAGGACGAGGACTTCCTTGTCCCCCTCGATTGCTGGGGAAGGAGAGGATAGGTTCAGACACACTCACATCTGCACCCGTCTCTCCCCAAACTCCTCCCTTCCCCTCCTTAGGAGTCAGGCTCCAACAGAGCAGGTGTGGGACACATGCACGACGGATCATCCCATGAGAGGGATCATGTGTGGTCCTTCAGCTGTGCATGGGGAAGAGAAGACCAGAAGGGCCTGGGGAGCCTTCAATTTGTCCCACCCACGACTGGAGAAAAGGGGGAAGGAAGGAGTTGGGTAAAGTGTCTGCCTTCCAAGGAGAGGATCTGACAGGTTCCAGGGTCAAAGTTGTGAAAGCTGGCAGGGACCTTTGAGATCATCCAGGCAGTCATGCAGGGAGTTTGGGGGAAATTAGGGATCAGAAGCCCAGGACTCAGAACAGAGAACCCAGAAGTTTCTGTGGAAACTCAGAGACCATCTCGTCCAACCTCCCGCTTCCTTTATTTTACAAATGTGGAAACAGTCCCAGGGAGAGGGAAGTGACTTATTTAAAGTCACATCGTGGTTGAGCAACCTTCGGAAGAAGGGGATGAGCGGGGCTGAGTCAGGGAGCACAAGGGGGTTCTGCCTACATAGCTCTTGCAGCTTTCGGAGCTGTAGGGTCTCCTCGCTGGGGCTCTCCTCAAATACTGCTCGGAGCTCGGAGCCAGACAATGCAAACCAACCCTCCTGGGTCCGCTGCAGGCTAAGGCCAGCCTTATAGGAGAGGCGGCCCAAACGCTCAAAGTCCCTGCATAGCAGCTCCTCCGCATGGATGGGCACGAAAGCCTGTGGAGAGGAAGGGACATGGGAGAGAGTAGGGTCAAACGCTGGAAGCCCCCTGCCTCCAGGTCCTGGAAACCTGACTTATTCTAGGCCTCCCTCCAGCATTCCTCACCAGCTAGGAGCCCAAGGCAAAATAGCATCAGTGTTTGGGAAGAGTCTGATCTCAACCTCTTCCACTGTAATCTTCCCTGTTCCTGTGCCTCAGTCTCTCCATCTGCCTCCCCATCAGGTTTTCTCCTGGATGCTTCAGCCCTAGCTTGCTCCCACATTCAAAGATGGTGTGGAAAAGCAGACAGGAGAGGATTAAACAAAACAAAGGCCTAAAGAAAGTCAAGGCTGTAGGTAGTCTGAAATGAGAAGGAAAGTCATCAGCTAGACCTTAGCCCTTGTCCCCCTGCCCCTCCCAACCCCGCTCTACAAATCCATATTGAGCCAAGTCTTGCCTCCTCTAGGAAGCCCTCCCTGACTGCTTCAGCAATAAGGATATTGCCTCTCCTTGAACAATTCTGGCCATCCCTTAGAATCTGAAGACATGAATGGACAGATCTAGGAAGGGTCCACCATGGCCTGCCACTCTTCCTGACTCCCACCAAATATACCCACCTTAGCGATACATTTGACCCACTCTCGGGCCAGATCTGGGCTCTCCAATCCAAACAAGTACATCCTCTCAGTCTCCGTGTATATTTCAAAGGTACTGTCAAAGCTGGAGAAAAAGGGACAAAGAGATGGGAGAAAAGAAAGAGGCAAAGGGCCAGCCAATCCCCCTGCCCTCCCCCACTTCATAACTCAGCCCTTCTCTGCTTCCTTCTTTACTTCCTATCAGCCTCAAGGACCTCTCCTCATCTCCTCGGTCAGTCCCTATCACCCCAACCTCTGTCTTCTCCCCAAATCTATCTCTCAACTTCTCTTCCTACAGGAAGTCTTCCTTGGTTCAACCCACCCAGGCTCTCCTCAGCACTGAGGAATCTGTACACGATTGCCTTGTTCTCATGCCTTGCCAGAGAGGCTGGAGTTATAGAGATGGGAGGAGAGTGTTAGGGAAGTAGGGAAAAGTGACACCTCGTAGAATGTTCATTAGCTCCTAAGGCAGTTTCTAGATCTAGATCATAGAATGCATAATCTTAGGACAAAGAATTTTAGAATCCTAGGAAACGTAAAACACAGGATTCTAAAATCATAGAATATGGAAAAACATGGAATTCTGGAATCTCAGAACAGAGAATTATGCAAAAGAGAATCTCAGCATAGTGAATTTCTGAATCACACAATCATTGGAGATCAGTGTTAAAGGGGATGGGAGGGTAACTGCCCAAGGTTACATGGAGGCAGAACTGGAACTAGAACCCAGGGCTCCTATGCTTGGCCCAACTAAGGTTCTTGACAACACAGAGAAGGAATGGAGAGGGACCACTCCACTGATATAACTCAGAGATAGAGAGGTTGGGGATTGGTGGAAAGATTGTTCAAGGGAAGGGAGGGAACATGACAGCAGCCCTGTGCTACAGATGGGATGGACCTCATGAGAGTGCAGGGGCTGGGCTGGGCTAGACAGGGCTGGAAGAGAGGGAGAGGGGGGCTCACCCATGGGTGTCAGGTGGTGGAATAGCCAAGCACACGATCTCACTGGCTCGGATCTCCCCATTGGGCACGACAGCCCTCTCATTCTCATAGTAACTCAGGACACCATCGCTGAGAACACACCAGCGTCGGCTGAACTCTGCCCAAGGCAAGAGGAAGGAGGAAGGAGAGAAGTTGAGATCCTTCAGGGCTTGCCTTTACTACATCCAGACCACATTCTAGGTCTACCACCTTTTCCGTCCCCATGCCCCACTCTGGGGAAGCTCCAATGCCCCTAACCTCCTCTCTCAGCAGAGTGCAAGGATAACTGGCTCCTTCTAGGAAGTCTTCCATGACTGAGTCTGATGATCATATCCAAAACTCCCTCAGCTTCACCAGATCACAATACTCTACGAGGGAGCTCTATCATCGACTTCCCTGGCTAAGGAGCCCCTGAGGGTAGGGGCCAGGTTCTCTCTCTTCCCCACCCCCCAAATGCTCCCAGAAAATGGCAGAGGGAATATTCTACCCACAGCAATAAAGGTTGATTGCTTCACCTACCACCGAAGGACCTGCCTAATTGATGGGAACAGTTCAGGTCTCTTAAACATGAAAACCTCCATGCCTTTGCTCAGGATGGCTCCTTTGCCTGGAATGTCCTCCTCCTTCACTGACCAAATTCGACATCCTTGAAAATTCAACTCGAACTCCACCTCCTCCAAGAGGCCCTTCCTGACCTCTCTTATCTACAACGTTCCTGCCTCCTCCGTCCTCACCCAGCCCTTTCTCTTTCCAACTCAACAGCCTTTCTTATGTTGTCTTGGACATCAGTTCCTACAGATGGGTCTAATTTATCTGCCAGACCAAGCTCTTCAAGGGGAGGAGCCCTGCTTTACCTCCACGATGTATTTCTTCTCCCCTCCTGAGCCTACTGTTCAGTGAATGAATCGGTGAGATTCACAAGCTCAGGCAGAGGCAAGTGGCTGGGAGGGAGGGAGGGAGCACGTACCTTCTCGGGAACGGCGCTCCTGCAGGGGCTTGGCCACAGAGGCTGTCTTGAAGAGGAAGCCACTATGGCTCACAGTGGGCTGAACGACGGAGTAATGCTTCTCCACAATGCTGACTGAGTCCAGCCGAGGCATCTCTGGGGAGCGGAGTGCAAAGGTGAGGAAGGGAGCAAAAGGGGTGATTGGTCAGGGATAGAATTCCACAAGGAGGGGCAGGGTCCCCCCAACTCCCCACTCACCACAAACACCAACAGAGCAATGTTCAGCCCCAGCCCTTCAAATATCAAGAATGCTGAGGCTGGAGTCAGAGAAACTGGGTGAAAATCTGAGCTCTGCTACGAGCAGGTCTGTGTGACTTTGGCCAAGTCTCTCTGGGCTGCACTTTGCTCTTTTGTCACACATGAGGAGGGCTGGATTAGGGGATCCCCAAAAGTCCTCAGAGTTCTGATGTTCTGAATCTGAGAGTCTAAGCGGGGACTCAGAGCTGGCAAATGGAGCCCCTCAGATGCCCTCCCGACGTTCTCCAGGCACTGGGCTGGGCAAGACGCTCCCTTTTGGACCTCACCCAGCATTCTGTCCACAACACCTCTCTGATGCATCCAACATGGAAAATGGTGAATGAGAGTAGTGTCTATGGATGTGTGTGTGTATGTGAGAGAGAGACAGACAGAGAGAGAGACAGAGAGACAGAGACAGACAGAGACAGAGAGACAGACACACACACACACACACAGGGAGAGCCAGAGAGAGAAAGAGAGAGAAAAGAGACAGAGTGAGACACATACAGGGAGAGACAGAGAGAGGTGGAAGTGAGAAGAGTAGGGGTCTTATTGTTCCCCCAGAATATAAGCTCCACAAAGCTAGGAACTGTATCTGAGCCAACTACTTTATCTTCTCCGATGCCAAGTGCAGTGTGTCGCCTCAGCAGACACTTAATCAGCTTTGACTGCCTGGCTGCCTGGCTGAAGTTCCCTGGCCCTCAGAGACCCTGTGATTCAGCACGGGTGGGCTAGTTGGTCTCTAGGTTGGCCAATCCCAACCCACTCTGTGGTCCCACCACCTGGTCCTGCTCTTCTCCTCCCAGAGGAAGGCCCACTCAATCTAGGCTGTATCTGCCATGGCTTCTGGGTGGGTGGTGGCTGCGTGTGGCTCCTGAGTGGGTGGTCTTTCCCCTGCAAGAGCTCCAAGAAGTCACTAGTCCAGAGACCTACTGACCAACAGTAGAAGGGGAGCCCAGGCCCTGACCCCGATGGCCTCATAGTCTTTAATTCCCTTTGGGATGGTCTTGTCAGTCCATGCTCAGAAAGGCCCCACAAATTATAGCTGGGTAACATAGTGGTTGGAGTGCTAAGCCTGGAGACAGGAAGACCTGAGTTCAAATGCAGTCTCAGACACTTACTAGCTGTGTGACTCTAGGAAAGTCATTTTACCTCTGTTTGCCTATTTTCTCAATTATAAAATGGGGATAATAATAGCATCCTAGGGTTATTATGAGAATCGAATGAGATTATATTTGTAAAATGCTTAGCAGCATGCCTGGCACACAGTAGGTGCTTAATAAATGTTATTGCATCCTTCCAGGCAGGCAGGAAGTTTTCCTGAGGACAAGGGTTAACTCCCACCTCAAACTTGGAACTCCCTGAGGCCTCAGTGTTATTCCTCACTCCACTCCTAGGGTCCCCGAGCCTGGGGAATAACCAGGACTCAAACCCTCAAGTTCCTCCAGTCCCTGCAAGGATTGTCCCTGGACAGGAATGAAATCAATGACTCTGCTGCTGTGGACCCAGGACCCCAGAGCCCCCTGGCACTCGCCCTGGATGGGCCAGCTCTAGTTCTAGACAATGCTCCTCTAGTTCTTCTGACTGTCTCTATCTCTGTATCTCTCTCTCATATACATATAACAATACAAAATACAATCACACACAAACACGTAGAAGCAGAGACACAAATGCTGACAGAGACAGACAGACTGGCACGTGTACACACATCACCCCCACCACACATGTGTGTGGTCGGTCCCTTCCCCCTTACCCGTAGTCTGGTTGTTCCTGAGAAACTCCATCTGCAGCCTCTGGCCAGCCTGCCTGGCCACGGCCAAGGGTGTGGGGGCTGCGGGGTCCCCTGAGAAGCAGTTGATGGCTGCCCCGCAGCCCAGCAGAGCCTGCGTCTCTTCGAGGTCAGTAGTGGTGACAGCCACACAAAGGGCCTGGGAGGTGAGATTGAGTTGGGTCAGGCCCAGGAGAGAGGGGAGAGGATTCTCTCCCTTCCCCCTTCAAATCTCCCCCATTTATAGCAATGATATCCAGACCCAGGCATAGGGAGCAAAGAAATGAAGGAGGAAGGGGGCATTGGGGGCTGGAGGGAAAGAGGAAGAAGAAGAGAGAAGGGAAAGAGACAGGAGAGAGGAGAGATACAGGAAGAGACTCGGGACAGAGAAAAACAGGGAACAATCAATCAGTCAACAAGCATTTAACTTAATCAGTCAACAAACAAGCATTTAAGAGTTTACTATGTACCAGGAATGGTGGGTATACAAAAAAGGAACAAAAACAGGGAAAATGGAGAGAAAGAGAAATCTAGAGAGCTGGAAGAGAGACGGGAAAGGAGAACACCCAGGGAAGTAGGGAGAGGGGCATAGTAGGGAATGGAGGGCAAGGAGAGAGAGAGAGGAGCAGAAAGGGAGACACAAAGACAGAGTCTATGAGGTGGAGGAAGGTAGAAGGGGCAAAGGGAGAAAAAGAAAAAGGAGAGAGATGGGGAGGGAGGGAAGCAGACAGAGATGAGGAGAAGGTAGAGTTGAGAGAAATAAAGAGTAAAGTGGAGGAGAGAGAGACCAAGAAAAAGAGACCACTAGGGAAATGAAGAGAGAAAGGGGGGAAGGAGACAGATGTTTGAAAGGAGCCTGGGACGAGGGGAAGAGAAGACAGACAGATTCAGGGATGGGGGGGCAGGGTGGTGGAGAAGAGGGAGAAGAAAAGTTCTGGAGAAGTCGAAGAAAGGGGATGAGACAGAAAGGAAGGAAGGAAGAGGCAGAGAGAGAAGGAAAGAGAAAGAGAGAGTGACTAGAGAGGGAAGAGAAGGAGAGAAGGGAAACAAGTAGGGGGAGAGGCAGAGGTGAGAATGTGGGGCCAGGTCAGAGTCACAGGTCAGATCCCAGCTTCACCCTGAGGCTTGGGGGCCCCTCAGGGCAGCTGTTTCCTAGGTCTGGGTCCCTGGGATGTGGCCGAATCCAGTTTTAGCTCAGTCTCTCTCTCAATCTCTCTGGGCCTTGGGGAGGGGAGGGAAAGAAAGGGCTGAAAGAAGGCGGGATGATTCTACAGTAAAGTCCTCCCATATGTGAATTCCTCACCGACCGCCCACTGGCCCCTCCAATGGGAGCCGCCTGGCCTGGCCCAGGCTGCCTGAACCTAGCCAATTCCTTCACCCTGAGCAGGCCTGGCTGGGGAGCCAGACTTGTGGGTCCCTCCAGCTCAGAGGTGGCTCGGCTTTGTTTTAGGACTGGTCTGGGGTGGGGCAGCTCAGAAGATTGAGAGAGATGTTTCACCAGAGGTAAAACTGGGGTAAAACTTCTGCCTCAGGACACGTGTAAACACACACACACACACACACACACACACACACACACACACACACACACTGCACAACCTAAGGAACAAGTGTGTATACTGAGGGAGGGAGAAGAGTTAGAACAAGGTGTTCAGCTCCCTATTCTGTGGCAGAGGCGACGAGTTCATCCCAGCTCTCAAATGGCTCAAAGAAGTGTCCAAAGTCACTTGGGCCCTGTACCTATCATTCCATGGGGATGGAATCCCCAAGGCCTCCACAAAGCCTTGCTTTTGGAGGGGAGGGAGTGGGAGAGGAGGGGAGTATGAAGCCTAGGGGAGCTGGTTCGGGAAAGGCCCAGCTGGTTTCCATGAGCCCGGCAGGAAATAGCACCGGGCGTCAGGCCTGCTCCCTTTGGCAGGACATAGCGGCAAGAAGGGAGGGTGCGAGACAGAGGAGAGAAGGGAGGGGAGCAGCTGGTGGAGTGGACTAGGGGACAGGAGATTTTCGTTAGAACAGAATCATTAGATTAGAACACACAATCACAAAACATTGGAGCTGGGAAGGACCTTAGAACCCAGAATGCCAGAGCTGGGAGGGACCTTAGAACATAGAATATCAGAGCTGAGAAAGATCTTAGAACAGAGAATGTCAGAGCTGAGAAGGATCTTAGAACCCAGAATGTCAGTGCTAGAAGGGCCTTAAAACAATGTCAGAATTGGAAAGGGCCTCACTCAGAACAAAGAATATCAGAGCTAGAGGATCAGCAAGTCCATTCCTTTCAATTTATAAGTGGGTAAACTGAGACCCAGAATCCCCGACCCAGGAGGCCAGAGTTCTTCCCATGGAATCATTATACTAACTCTAAACCTTCTAGTCTTGGTTCTGATGTTCATTCTCTATGCAACCTTCTCTTTACCTCATTTTCCCCACATATAAAATGAAGGCAACAGATTAAATTGATCTCCTATTGCCCCTTGGACTTGGCTGTTCAACAAACTGCTCTAATGACCCTGGTTATAATCCTAGCTCTGCTCCTGACTAAACTGTATGACCTGGGACAAGTGACTTCTCAGGAATAGCCCAATGGTTTAAGACAACCAGCCCAGATGTCTTAAGGATGCCACCTCTCCCAACACCCACCCTCAAGCTGACCTTATCAAGCTCTTCTTGCTTGCCGAAGAAACGGTGATAACGGCGGTACTTGCCCTCCCGGTACTTGGCTTCCAGGTGGTACCGCCGGTCCCCAGCGCTGCTGTTGGGGTGCAGCGCTTCACTAGGAGGAACATTGGCTGCCCAGAACCGCTTCCCAGCTTCATTCCCCAGATGATGGAAGAGCTGAGGATACAAAATTTGGAGGGAGAGGAGATCAGGAGTTAGCACTGACAGCATCAATGCCCCTTCCTGACATTCCATGCCCTCCTCTCCAGAAAGGGAAAGTGAAGTCAAAAGCTTGGGGAGGATCTAACTTAACAAGTCAATACTTGTTCTTGCTCCTATCCTAGTCCGGAACCTGGGCTCAGTCTTTTAGGCAACGACAGAGATCAATACTCAATTCAAGAAGCGGACAAACGGGCCAACATTTAAAAAGCAGACAACCAGCTAGGTGTTTGAAGAAGTATCTAGGTGGCTCAGTGGACAGAGTCAGGCCTGGAGATGAGAGATCCTGACTTCAAATCTGGCCTCAGAAACTTCCTAGCTGTGAGACCCTGGGCAAGTCATTTAACCCCATTTGCCTGGCCCATACTGCTCTTCTGCCTTAGAACCAACACTTATATCCATTCTAAGTCAGAAGGTAAGGGTTAAAAACAAAAACAAAAATAAGACATGGATATATAGAGGAGATGGACGGACATAACAACATAAATATTTAGGAAACATTTGAGAACAGGACAGATAAATGCACAGACATCCAGAGAATAAATAGATGGAGAAATGAATATTTAGGGAGTGGATACGGATTAAGGGAACAGAAAGACAGGCATTTATTGGGGAGGGACAGGGGAGCCTCTAGCCGCCAGCCCTACCCCACCCAACATCTGGAACATTACATTCCTGAGGTTCTTGCAGCTTGGGGAGGGGGCGGGGGGAGCATCTGTCTGCCTCCTGATGAGGAAGGCGGGATTTTGGAAGCTAGCCCTCTACCCCAGCTCCCCAACCCAAGATACACACACCCCAGTGATTTCCGGCCAAACATTCCTGCCTGGGCCCAGGAGGGTCACTCTAAGGGGCTGGGCCAGGGAGGGGGCTTCCTCTGTTGTTAGTCTCCAGGCTCAGCTGCCCCTTGGTTTGGATTTTCTTTGATCTTGAGAGAAGGGGGTGTGGATTTGAGGGTAGTCAAGAGTCCATCCCTGTGCTGCAAAAACCAAGAATTCTGGGAAAAAGAAAGAGAAAGAATAACATCCGCACCTCAATGAGATCCTCTGTCCACACCTTCCGGTCCATCTTCAAGCTCCGGACTTTGGAGACAGACGGTCCCAGCCATCGATGCTCCCCTGGAGACAGAGGGATACAGGGGTGCCGAGTGAAACAGCCAGCCAGGTATGGAACCTGCCTTTTCCCCATTCCCCTCTTCCCCCAAGCATCCACCTTTCTGATATCCTGCCCTTGGCCCCAGTGAGACACACATCCATGGATGGGCAAAAGATAGATTATAATGGGCAGAGGGGCAGGGCCCAGGGCAGAGAAATAAGGGAAAGAGGAAGATGGGCAAAGAAGAACAGCAGTATCGTCCAATGGAATGAGCTCTGAACTGGGAACCAAGGGATCAGGGTTCTAGGCAAGAAAGGCAGTTTTTAACTGGACATAAGGAAAAACTTCCTAACAAACTGAATTTGTTGTTTTTTTGCCTTGCAGAATTCCCTCCCTCCTAACCTGCCTAGTTCTGTTGTGGGCGCCACCATTCTTCCAGTCACAACTATGCTCACAAACATGACTTTCTGCTCTCACTCAATCCGATCCCTTTGCCAGATCTTATAGGTTCCAGATAAACACATCACACATCCATTTTCTTCTCTCCCCTCACAAAGCCATATTACCCTAGCTAGGTCAGGCACTCATCACCTCTCACTTCCATTATTGTAAAACCTCCTCATTGGTCTCTCAGCCTCAAGTCTTTCCCCACACTCCAGTTTCCTCTACATAGCTGCCAAAAGGACTTTCCTTAAGCCGAGATATGATTATATCACTCCCCTGCTCAAAAACCTTCAGTGGCTCCCTATGGCTTTTAAGATCAAATACATAGATGCAAAAATCTTAAACAGAATACTAGCAAAAAGACTCCAGCAAATGATCACGAGGATTATTCATTATGATCAGGTGGGATTTATACCAGGAATGCAAGGATGGTTCAACATAAGGAAAACCATTCACATAATTGACCATATCAACAAGCAAACCAATAAAAAACCACATGATTATCTCAATAGATGCTGAAGAAGCCTTTGACAAAATACAACATCCATTCCTACTGAAAACACTAGAAAGTATAGGAATAGAAGGACCTTTCCTAAAAATAATAAACAGTATATATCTAAAACCATCGACAAACATCATATGCAATGGGGATAAATTAGAAGCCTTCCCAATAAGATCAAGCATGAAACAAGGATGCCTACTATCGCCTCTGTTATTTAACATCGTACTAGAAACACTAGCAATAGCAATTAGAGAAGAAAAAGAAATTGAAAGTATTAAAATAGGCAATGAGGAGACTAAGCTATCAGTGTTTGCAGATGATATGATGGTCTACTTAAAAAATCCTAGAGAATCAATTAAAAAGCTAGTAGAAATAATCAATAACTTTAGCAAAGTTGCAGGACACAAAATAAATGCACATAAATCATCAGCATTTCTATATATTTCCAACACATCACAGCAGCAACAGGTAGAAAGAGAAACACCATTTAAAATCACCCTAGACAATATAAAATACTTAGGAATCTATCTACCAAAACAAACACAGGAATTATATGAACACAACTACAAAACACTTTCCAAACAATTAAAACTAGATCTAAACAACTGGAAAAACATTGATTGCTCATGGGTAGGATGAGCTAACATAATAAAAATGACCATTCTACCCAAATTAATTTACCTATTTAGTGCCATACCTAGCAAATTACCAAAAAACTTTTTTACTGAATTAGAAAAAACTATAACAAAGTTCATTTGGAAGAACAAAAGATAAAAAATATAAAGGGAAAAATTTTTTAAAAAAACGTGAAGGAAGGTGGCCTAGCAGTACCAGATATTACTGGTACTATACTATAAAGTGGCAGTCATCAAAATGATATGGTACTGGCTAAGAGACAGAAGGGAGGATCAGTGGAATAGACTTGGGTTAAGTAATGTCAGCAAGACAGTGTATGATAAACCCAAAGAGCCCAACTTTTGGGACAAAAATCCACTATTTGACAAAAACCATTGGGAAAATTGGAAAACAATATGGGAGAGAGTAGGTTTAGATCAACATCTCACACCCTACACCAAGATAAATTCAGAATTGGTGAATGACTTGAATATAAAGAAGGAAACTATAAGTAAATTAAGTAAACACAGAATAGTATACTTGTCAGATCTATAAGAAAGGGAAAAATTTAAACCGAGCAAGAGCTAGAAAAAATTACAAAATGTAAAATAAATAATTTTGATTATATATATTAAATTAAAAAGGGTTTGTACAAACAAAAACAATGCAACCAAAATCAGAAGGGAAACAACAAACTGGGAAAAAATCTTTATAACAAAAAACTCTGACAGAGGTCTAATTACTCAAATATACAAGGAGCTAAATCAATTGTATAAAAAATTAAACCATTCTCCAATTGATAAATGGGCAAAGGACATGAATAGGCAATTTTCAGATAAAGAAATCAAAACTATCAATAAGCACATGAGAAAGTGTTCTAAATCTCTAATAATTAGAGAAATGCAAATCAAAACAACTCTGAGATATCATCTCACACCTAGCAGATTGGCTAAAATGAGAGAAGGAGAGAGTAATGAATGTTGGAGGGGATGTGGCAAAATTGGGACATTAATGCATTGCTGGTGGAGTTGTGAACTGATCCAACCATTCTGGATGGCAATTTGGAATTATGCCCCAAAAGCGCTAAAAGATTGCCTGCCCTTTGATCCAGCCATACCATTGCTGGGTTTATACCCCAAAGAGATCATAGATAAACAGACTTGTACGAAAATATTTATAGCCGCACTTTTTGTGGTGGCAAAAAACTGGAAAACGAAGGCATGCCCTTCAATTGGGGGATAGCTTAACAAATTGTGATATATGCTGGTGATGGAATACTATTGTGCTCAAAGGAATAATAAACTGGAGAAATTCTATGTGAACTGGAAAGATCTCCAGAAATTGGTGAGTGAAAGGAGCAGAGCCAGAAGAACATTGTACACAGAAACTGATACACTGAGGTAAAATCGAATGTAATGGACTTCTGTACTAGCAGCAATACAATGACCCAGGACAATTCTGAGGGATTTATGGAAAAGAAAGCTACCCACATTCAGAGGAAGAACTATAGGAATGGAAACAGAAGAAAAGCAACTGCTTGAACATATGGGTTGAGGCGGACATGATTGGGGATGTAGACTCGAAAAGACCACACCAATGTAACTATCAATAGTATGTAAATAAGTCTTGATTGATGACACATGTTAAAACCAGTGGAAATGCACATTGGCTATGGGAGAGGGAGGTAGAGGGGAAAGTAAAAACATGAATCATGTAACCACGGAAAATTTTTCTAAAAAAATAAAATATTTAAATCTTAAAAAAATAATGATCATATACAAACTCCTCTCTTTAGTATCTGAAGCTCTGAATCTGACTCTAAACCCTCTCTCCTGGCTAATTACAAATTATTCCTCACCCACCTCCCCATGCATGCTACACACAAAGTGACCATTTCCCCTATAGGAAATTCTTCCTCCTACCTTCATGTTTTTGCCCGGGTTGCCCTGTGCCTGATATACTTCCCTTCATCATCTCCACCTTTTGGAATCCCTAACCCCCTTCAAGGTCCAGCTCAGGTAGTTAAGATGCTAATACTTATGAGATTTCCCACCTCCCCTATTGTTAATACCCTGCCTTCCCATGACTACTTATCTTGTTTTTGTTTTTTTATTTACCAATTTGGGAAAATATTGCACCCCACCTATAACATAAGCTTCTAGAAGCAGGGACAGTTCCATTTTGGTCTCTGAATCCCCAGTATCTAGGTGCTAGCATTGTAGCTGCCATTTAAATCATAGTTTTAGAGTCGGAAGGGCCCTTAGAGGCTAACGAATCCAGCCCCTTCATTTTACATATGAAGAAGTGGAGGCACAGAGAGATTAAGTGATTTGTCCCCAGACACATCTCTCATAAGTGTCCGAAGTAGGATCTGAACTCAGGTTTTCCTCGTTTTAACTCCAGTGCCCCATTCACTAAACCTGGTTCCCTCTCTTAGGATCCCCAAGTCCTTTCAGGGCTCTCAGCTCATGTGTGCCTCCCACAAAAAGCTGTTTGGGCTCTTCCAATTGTAAGCATCCCATCATCAATTGCCCCACCTCACCCCTGCACTGAAATTACTTTGTACTTAGTTGGCATAGATTTAGCTTATGCTTGTCAGTACATGCACTCTTTCTTCTTAGAAGAATATAAGCACATCCTGGGCAGCAATATTCTTGTCTTCGTATCCTCAATGGCCAGAGTTGTGCCTGGTGCTGAGTAAATACTTAAGAAATGCTTAATAAATTGAACTGAAATGTTTTATAGGGAAAGTCCTGCTCAATTAGGGACTGGACTAAGTAATTGCTGTGCATTTATTAAGCTATTACACATGCTAGTCATTGTGTTTGGCACCAGGGATACAAAGACAAAAATTAGATTTATTAGCCTCTCAACTTCCTTCCAGTTCTAAGATGAGCCATCTGGAGGTTTGTGGTCCATTAAGACCTCCTGGTCTTTTTCACAAGCACTGCCATCTAGCCACATCTCCTTGCCCAAACTCAGCCCAGCATCTATACAATTTGTCACTTTTATCTCACAGTACTCTCCTTCCTAAAGTCCATATTACAACCCAACTGAAGCATATTTCATCTCCCACGTTCGGTCTCATGCCTGCTCTTGGCAGGTCCTCTTCCTTCTGAGTCTCTGAATCATACAAAAAGAATCCCCGCTGTCATTCTCAGAGATCTTTAGCATTTACAAAACCCTTGCCTCACAACAACCTTCCATGACAGTTATTGGGATATCCTCATTCCTATTTCATGATAAAGAAATTAAGGCCCACAAGGAGGTAGTGTCTTGCCCAAAGTCACACCACCGATGGATGTTAGCCTCCCAGATCTCTTGACTCTGAAGTCCAGGGTTCTTCACTTCACCCTGCATTCTGCTACCTTCTCAAGGCTGCCCTTCTCCAGGAAGCCTCCCCAAGAGTCCGCCAGCCTCCCAGGTTTGTAGAGGGATGGGTGAGTGTCAAGTACCTGCACATCTCTTTTTTTAATAAAGATATTTTATTTTTACCAATTACATCTAATAACAAACTTCCAAATAAGTTTTCCAAAGTTATATGATCCAAATTGTCTCCTTCCTTCCCTCCCTTTCCTCCCCCTCCTGAGCTGGCAAGCAACTCAATCTGGATTATACATGTATTACCATACCTGCGCATCTCTTGCAAATCACAAGGCAGAGGTTGATGGAGGCCCAGTCCGGATGGGTGGCCCCACAGTCAGCGCAGAGTCGGTTAGGAGCATCAGCCCAGATCTGCTCGGCCACATCCATGGTGGACAGGGCCTCTGCAATGGCACCCTGCATGGCCTCCAGCCACTCTTCCTTCTCTGACTCTGACTCGGCTGAGAAACTAGGAAGATCTGAGTGGTGAGCAAGGCTTGGAGGAGATAATGGGGGACACAGCCTGAAGAAAGGGGTGCAGCAGCAATAGAATGGCCCAGGGTAAGAGCAGGGAGGTAAGAGGCCCATGGGCTGTGGAAGGCAGAGGCAAAGGGAATGATATGGAAAGAACTCGGCTGAAAGAGGTGACAAGCAAAGAATGGAGAAAGTAAGACATCTTGACTTGTCCAATATCAGTGGACAGAGATGGGGCAGCTGAATGGCCCAGTGATGATGGAATTGAAAAAGTGGGTTGTTAGAGATAGGGGAGGAGCTGGTTGAGGAACCAAAGAATGGAGAAAGTGAGGGGGTTGGTTATCCCAAGATAATGGGATAAAATTGAAGGAGACAAATGGCTTCAGAAAGGAGGAGGTTATGGGTAGGGTTGTCTAAAGTATAAAGAATTAGGGGGCAGCTGGGTAGTTCAGTGGATTGAGAGCCAGGCCTAGAAATGGAGGTCCTAGGTTCAAATCTGGCCTTAGACACTTCCCAGCTGTGTGATCCTGGGCAAGTCACTTGACCCTCATTGCCTACTCTTAACACTCTTCTGCCTTGGAGCCAATACACAGTATTGACTCCAAAATGGAAGGTAAGGGTTTTAAAATAATAATAATAATAATAAAGTATAAAGAACTAAACTGAAGGAGAGGAGTCATCTGAAAAGAGGGGTGCTAAAAGGGCCTGAGATGGAGAAGGTGGGAGGAATCTGGGACTGGGTGAGAAGAACAGCCTAAAAATGTGGGGGATGAGGTAAGAGGGAGATAGGGAAGGGAACTGAAGGAGCTAAAACATGGGGGCCAGGGAGGAGAAAAGCAAGTGGCTTTTTTTCTCCAGCAGAATTGGGAGTCAGAGGAGCTCACCTGAAGATCCTATAAGGAGTAGTGAGATCAAAGCTTCTCCGATCTGAGTCTTTCACATTGCCCACATTCATATCAATGGAAGTGATGCCTATACCCAACTGGTATTCCTGGGGAAAAGATGGAGCTGGGATTAGAGTTCTAGGTTAGCATACAAGGGGGCATGGGATGGGAGAAGAAGAAGATGAGGGTACACCATGGGGAGGATCTGGGTATTGGAAGGGATGTGGGTGAGGAGGGAGAGATGATGGTACAGGGAGATAAGGGATGAATATGAAAGCAGGATTCTGGCTCCCAAGTCCTCCAATTCCCAGGCCCTCTTGGGCTCCTTCTCAGGACTCATGCCCACCTCTAAGTTCTTATACAGCAGCACCTTATCGCCAGCCACCACCACATAGAGCTTGTTCTTCACGCCCCGAAGCTCCAGACTGCCGGCTCGGTCGGGGATCCCAGGGCAGTGAGGCTCCAGAAGGTTGGCCCTTGAGAGTCGGGCCCGGACCCGCTGCTCCTCCACTGCCTGCTGAAGGGCCTGCATCCATTCCTTCCGCTCCGCTACATGGGGTGAGGGGAGAAGGTTTGACACCGAGATCCAGGTTCATCTCCTCTCCGTTTCCCTCTACCAAGCAATGACCCTCAGCCCTTCCCTAGCCTGTGACTCCTGCCAGGAAGCCCTATTGGATTGACTCCCAACTCTAATCAGGTCTTTATTCTCCATCCCTTCAATTGGGCATGCTTCTTCAGCTCAGCTTTGGTGTTTGGGTTGTAGATTGAGGTCTGTCTCCCCTTCAGCCAGGTGTAGAATGGGGTAGAGGGTGGGGAGCAATGCTAGGAGAAAGGCTGGGCCTCCCTCTTAGATTGATGGGGGGGAGGCCTTTTCCTGACTCTCAATGCCCCTTCCTCCACCCTCCTCTATCCCCCCTCACCATCACTCTCAGTACGGAAGACAAAGGTCCGGTTGTGTGTGATGACTTCAAACTTCTGGTCACTGATGCCAGAAACTCGAGAGATGGAGGAGACGGGGATGAAACGCTTGGAATAAGCATCCTGGAGCATCAGAAAAGAAGGAGGTGGAAAGGGAGAGCAGCCACCCAGGGGCGGGTCACTCAGAGATCTGGCTCTCCGAGGCCCAACCCTCCAGAGCTCCCCTAAAATGGCTTTGCTTTCCTTATCCCTTCCCTCTCTGTAGGGCGAATGAAGGAACCGGCATTCAGCATGGGCACAAACTCTATCTGGAGCTAAGAGTCAATTCCTATTCCAGGGTCAAGATCAGGTTTTAGAATAGAATGGGATACGGTTGGGAATAAGCATTTTTATAGTGCCTACTTTGTGCCTAGTTCTGAGCTAAGTGCCTTTTTTCTTTTAATCCTTACCTTCTGCCTTACAATCAATACTAAGTATTGGTTCCAAGGCAGAAGAGTGGTAAGTACCAGGTATTAGGGGTTAAGTGACTTGCCAGGATCACACATCTAAGAAGTATTTGAATCCAGATTTGAACTCAGGACCTCATGTCTCCATGCCTGGCTCTCAATCCACTGAGCCACCTAGCTGTCCTGGACAAAGTGCTTTTTACACATATTATCTCATTCAATCCTTACAACAGCTTTGCTAGGTAGGTGTGGTTATTATCCCCATTTTAGAGTTAAGAAAACCAAGGCAAAGTGACTTGCCCAAGGTCACATAGCTAAGAAATGTTTGAGGCTAGATTTGAACTTAGAATTTCCTGTCTCCAGTCCCAGCACACTATTAACTATGCCACCAGCTACCTTACAATCAAGGGATTAAGTCTCGGGCTGGGAATAGAGCTGAGTCTCAGTCCAATGACTGGGTCAAGACCCAGTGTGGGATCAGGGCTCTGTCAGGGGTCAGGGTGAAGGCTCAGTTCAGGGTCTCCTGGAGTCTTACCTTGTCACTATCAAAGTACCGTAGGTAATCAGAATCCAGCCTGACCCATCGCTTCTGATATATGTAGGATCTGGGAGTGTAGGATATGTGGGGCCTGAGGAGAAGAAAGCCATTGGCAGAGTTAGGCTTCAAGGGTTCACAGCTCAAGGACCAATGGACAGGTTTCACAGGATACAGAGCTAGACCAGGAGCACCTGGGAGGCCTGCTTTGCCATCTCTCTGGAGGGGCAGGTGGCCTTCAACAGAAGAAGAGATCTCACTGGGGGGAGGAAGAGGTACTCAGTAACAAGGGAGGCAGGACTAGTCAGAGCCTCTGGACGCTGAGGGCCGTGGAAGGCCAGGATGGTGGAGACTGCCTGCAAGAAGCTGGGACAGGGGGAAATCTTCCTGGAGGCAGGGGATTGGCCCCAAATCCCATGAAGGAGAGATCTTTAAACACCATCCACAGGAAATTTCTAAGCCTTATTCATGGGAGATTTTAAAGCTAGAAATGACCAACAGTACATTCTCCAAACACTATGAAAAAGGGGTCATGGGAGGAGGAAGCAGAGGAACAGGAGAGACATTGGGGTCATCACTCACCCTGGAGGTGGGTTCTTGTCCAGCCAGCCAGCCTTGATGACAGGTGTGGAGGGAGCTGAGGTCCAGGGCGGCCCCTCCATAGGATTCGGAGGGAGCTCTGGGGCTGGGGTGTTGCTGAGGCTTGGGGATCTCAGACCAACATCATCCCATATGCCGCTGGGGAAAACACAGGGCCAGGGTAGGTAAGGGGCAAGAAAATCCTCTCCCATTGAAGGAGAGATTGGGGGGGGGGTGTCTGGGCATTTGGAGGGGAAACTCTGGGAGGGATGGAGAAGACAACCTGGAGACTGCTCCCCTAAGAGAAACAGGAAGAGCTCCAGAAAGAAGGATCTCAGTTCTTACTTGGGGATGTCCTCATAGTCGTGGGGGTCCACTGCAAGCTCGTCGCCTTCACTCAGCAGACTGGTCACGCTCACAGCCCTCGAGACATCTTGTAGGGATGGCTCCTCCTGCCCCCCACCAGGGACCCCTGATCAGGCTCTTCCATCCCTCCACCTTCACAGCCTCATTTCAGCTAGTTCCTCCCTTCTTGGCCCAAAGGAGTCACGGCCAGTTTCACGCTTACTCCGGCTTCTCCCCATCACCCCACTCACAGCGCCCCCGCCATAGACACAGACACAAACTGCCCACAGAGCCTCGCCTCACTGGCCTTCCTCCCACACTTCCATTGTGGGGTTGAGCACAGGAAGGAATTGGGAAGCCCTGGTTAATCCATCCTCCAAGGGATCCAAGGAAAGGAAGGTCCTCTCCTGCTCAGACCTGCTAAGTGAGGTTGAGCCTGTCTGGGCTCCCGGAGACTTCCCAGCCACCCTCCTGAATGATGAGGGGCTGGGAGAGGAGGCACAAGGGACAGTCAAGTTTAGGCTTTGATCAGCACCCTCCAGCTTTGGCATCTCCCACATTTACTGTACTCTATCTTCCGCTCCACCCAGACTATGAGCTTGAACATGGCATGGATTGTGCCTTAGGTCTAAATTTTGTGCCTCCCCTGGACCGCAGCAGAAGGCTCAGCAAGTGAGTCTTAGATATTGGCTGTATACGGTCCTGTGGTTAACCTTTGCTGTGACCCAATGGCCACCTAACTGAGTGCTAAGGGCTGGAGCCACTGGACCCTCCCACCTTTTCCCTAGGGTTCTCATTCTGTGGGTTGGACAAGCAGATGAGAGACAGATTACCCTGTGGAGATGGGCAGACATGGAAAAAGGGCGGCCCCACAGAGACGTAAGACAGAAAGGCAGCCTCAGGAGGACACAGACAGTCAGCCCCAAGGGAAAGACATTTAGCCTTCATGGTAACAGATGGCTGTGGCCCACCCAATCCAACCCCACGGTCCCCACCTTGTTGACCATCACTGGGGTGAGGCCTGGGGCTGGTGGCCCTTCTTCAGGGAGCTCATCATAGTCTGAATTGTCTGAGGGAGAGACACAGGAGTGAAGCCTGGAGGGAAGGGGGACCTGCCACACAGCTAGAGGCTGCTCCCCCTCTACGTCTGGCTTCGTTCACTTCCTCCCCCAAGGCAACAGAGCCCACAGCAATAGTTCAAGGAAATTCTAAGTCCTCTCAGAAACCCAGGGCTGATTTAAGCAATGTCTTGGGGACTGGAGGGGCTGGGGGGGAGAATCATTGATGTCAAAAGAAAGCAGCTATAAGAGCACTGCATCCAGGGCCAAAAACTTGGGTTGGAATCCAGACTCTGCTACTTCCTAGCTCTCTGACCTTAAGAGAAGTCACTTCTCTTTGGAACCAAGTTTCCTTTTCGCTATAAAATAAGGGGGCTATGTGATATCTAAAGTCTCTTCATGCTCTAAATCCTGCAATCCTAGGAAATGGCTCCATTGCCCTAAGTTGTCCTCATCTTGCCCTTTTGGAGTAAAAGCAGAGTGGGGAAGGAAATGCTATTTATAACAGGCAGTGTGGAAGGGAAGGAGGGTGTTCAGCCCACTCTTGGTGTCATCACAGCTAGTAACATCCTGTTGGGAGGGAGGGAGAAGCCCATCGGGTCAGGGAGAAGAGGATGCCCCATCACAGTAGAATATCTGGGGCTGCTGGAATGGGAACACCTTGAGTAGGGCCAGAAAAGTATCCTGTGCCTCGCCTGGAATGTGTGGCCACAGGGGCGAGTGGTCATCTAGTGACCACTGGTGGAAGAAATTGATGAGAACATTTACAAGGTGGAACTTGTCCGGAAGGGCAAATGGGATAGAGAGAGAACTAGAGCTCACACTAGAGGAAGTCTGGGTGAAAAAAAAACAGAGGAGTTTTTAGCTTGGAGAAGAGAAGATTTGAGGTGGAGCACAATAACTATTCAAAGAACTGTTACCGGAGAGACATAGGCAAGTTCTGTTTGTCCCTAGAGGACAGAACTCAGAACAATGTGGGGAAGTCACAGGGAGGGAAATTTGACTAAATAGGGGGAAATAAAACTTCTTAATATCAGTTTGTCCCACAATGGAGTGGGCTGCCCAAGGAGGGAATACAATTCCTGTCATTGCAAAGGCTTTGAGGGTGGGGGCCAGGATGGGAGAGCTAGAAGGGGCTGGTTTCTACTCCAAGGGCTGACAGATGGCCCAGGATAGAAGAATACCTTTTCACTGGACAGTCGAAGAAGATAGGATGAGGGAAGTTATTTCTCAGCTAGGCCTTTAGAAATAATGGTCCAGACCTTGTACTCAGGCCTTAACAGAAGTCAGGCTGGGGGCCCAATGGAAAATAAGCCTCTGGTTAGTGGAAATCAAGCAGTTAGCTAAATGGAAACCAGGCAGCGGGCCCAAAAGAAATTAGACTGTAGATCTAGAGTTGAAACATTGGTGCAAATTTCAGAGCTATGGGGAGACTTTGAAACACTGCGCTCAGTGACAACTTTCTAGCATTAGTGTCTTCTCAGAGAAAGTCCAAAAATGAATATTAGCCCCAGGCTAGGTTTGCCCCCAACAAACGGTCTGGTATCTCCAGAGATGAGAAGACACCAAGGGAAACCTTGAAGAAAACAGCAAAGAAACTATTTGGGTGGAATTCTTCAAGAATAAGGGATCCCCTAAATGCCCCATTTCCCTAAGTTCATCTAGGTGATCCCTACAGCTCCTCTACACAATACTAATGGAAAGCAGTCAAGGACTATTACTTAACCTAAGAAACTATGACTCTCAGGAATTCAGAGAAACAAAAGACTCACCAAACTCAGGCAGTAGACGGGAGGGCTTCGGGGGGATTTCAGGGGTGCTGAGAGGAAGGGGAGGGGGCTGGGAGGGAATCCGGGAGACAGGGGATGGAGGTGTGTCCAGCTCTGGCTCAGGTGACTTCTCTTCTTCTGTGGGGAGGCTATAAGAAAGGAAGAAGCGATGGGCCAAATGGACTTATGGGGGCCCCCCTGCTTTGTACCATGCCCCTTGAACCTCCAAGGACATTCCAGAACAACAGGACAATGCTAGAAGAAGGGTTATCCCACCCAGCTGCCCATTCTCATGATAATCTCTTTGCCATCCCCCACTCTAATCTGTCTAATCTTTCTTTTAGTCTCTGCCTCCATGTTCCCAGCTTAGACCCAAGTCTAGGTCTCTCCTCCTATTGCCTGGACAACTTAGCAACTTCCTCACCTTTCTCCTCTAACAGAGACACATAGAGATCCAAGGAGATCCAGGGAGAGAAGGACACATAATAACATAGTACAAGGAGGGGAAAGCCATAGATTTAAAACTGGAAGGAAATTTAGGGAATATCTATGCCAATCCTCTTATTCATTGATTTAACAAGTATTTATGAAATGCCTGTTCTGTGTTAGGCAAATACAAAAATGAGACAATGTCTGCCCTCAAGGAGCTTACATCCCGTGGGAGGGGAACAATGTATAAACTGAAAAGCAAAGTGTATATAAAATAGATACTAAGTAATACCAATCTAAAATAATTTTGATCAACTGAGAGGGGGGAACAAGACTAGCTTCCCCTAAACAGGGGCTCTTAAGCTAAATTTTGAAAAGGGAGCTAGAAGATTCTACCAAAAAGAGTCAAGGAGGTGCTTACCCATAAGGTAAGCACAGAGACTAGCACATAGCTGGTACTTAATAAATGAGCCTAGAGCCAGGATTCATCTTCCTGAGTTCAAATCTGGCCTCAGACACTTACTAGTTGTGTGACTCTGGCCAAGGCACTTCATCCTGTTTACTTCAGTTTCCTCATATGTAAAATATGGTGGAGAAGGAAATAGCAAACTACTCCAGTACCTTTGCCAATAAAATCCCAAATAGATTGGACACAACTGAACAAAACGAACAATAAATGCTCATTCCCTTTCCCTACGTAATCCAGGCATGGGGGACATCTTGTGCACAAATATAAAGGAAGAGAATGGAATGTCATAGATTAGCAGGGATGTGCTGGTAAATGTTTAACCACCTGCTCCACTTTTTTTTAAACCCTTATCTTCCTTCTTAGAATCAGTGTGGGGAGGTTTTGTATCATTCTCCTTGAACCTCCAAGGACATCCCAGAACTTGAGGGCAATAGTAGAAGAAGGGTCATTCCACCCAACTGCCCATTCTCATGAGTAAGTAAGGCAAAAGAGTGGTAAGGGCTAGGCAATGGAGGATAAGTGACTTGCCCAGGGTCACACAGCAAGGAAGTATCTGAGGCCAACAGCACACTTTTAAAGTTGAATCTGTTAAAGACATTGGAACCATCGCTTTCAGTCTAGACAATCAATAAAACTATAAATCAAGCCCTGAATTTGTAGCAAATTCTGAGGAGTAAATGCTCACACTGAAAATTTAACACTCAGCTCTTCCAAGCTGGAAGGAGTTGACTCTAGCATACCCCGAGGTACAATAAACACTGGAATGTTAATACATGGGAAGGACAGTTATGTTCAGTAAGTCTAGAAAAGTCCTCTGGCCAGACTGTGATGCCAGATTATCCTTAAAAGTGAAATAAATTCATTTGTCTTTACCCTTAAGGTAAAAGGGAGTCATTGGAGCTTCTGAGCAGTCAGGTCTGTACTTGAAAAAACCACATCAGCGACTAAGTGGAAGAATTATCAAAGAGGGGAGACCAAACATAGGGAGACCAATTACTAAGGTTATTGCAATAATCCTGGTGAGGAGTGATCTTAGAGAGGAGCTATAGGAGTGGAAAGAAAGAAAATTGAGAGATATTGTACAGGTGGAATTAGCAAGGAGGCAGCTAGTAGGTGGCACAGTGGAGACAACACTGGGCCTGGAGTCAGGAAGACTAATTTTCCTGAATTCAAATCTGGCCTCCAACACTTACTAGCCGCTTGATCCTGGGCCACTCACTTCACCCTGTTTGCCTCCATTTCCTCATCTGTAAAATGAGCCAAAGAAAGAAATGGAAGACCACTCTAGTGTCTTTGCCAAGAAAACCCCAAATGGAGTCACAAAGAGTCAAACACAACTGAAATGACTGAACCAACAATTAACAAGGCTTGCCAAATTGGCTATAAGGGGAAGAGGAGGAGGAAGAGTTGAAGATGACTCCTGGGTTTCCAACCCGGGTGGCTGGTGCTCTCAACCAAATGACATTGGGAAGAAAAAAGGGAAAGGGAAAAGATAATGAGTTCTGTTTTGGACATGTTGAGCTTGAGAAGCCAATGCAGCATCCAAGTGGAGATAGCATGCCAAAATGGAAAGAAATCTGGATAGAGTGCCAGAGAGCATGATTTCAAAACCCTCCTTTACCATTGCATATCTGTGTGACCTTGAGCAAATCAATTAACCTTTCTGCGTCTCTGTTCATCTGTAAAATTGGACTAGATGGCTTCCGCACTTCCTTCCTTAAATTAAACATCTCATGATCTTCAACTTTTGACAATACTGACCACTCCTTCCTGGATATCTTCTCCTGCCTTGTTGCTCTGTTTCTTGGTTCTTCCCCTATCCTTCTTGACCCTTCCTGAGGCATTTAAGTGGTATAATGGATAGAATGATGGGCCTGAAAAGTCTGTATTCAAGTCAGGTATCAGGCACTTACTAGATGTGTGATTCTAAACAAGTCACTTCACCTCTGCCTCAGTTTCCTTATCTATAAGCAGGGATAATAATAGCACCTACCTTGTAGGGTTGCTGTGAGGATCAGAAGAGAGAGATATTTGTAAAGTGCTTAGTACATAGTAAGCGCTTAATGAATTCTTGTTTCCTTCCTTCCTATTTCATTCTCCTTTACTGAACCATCATCTATCTCCTATAACAACGGTTGGCAACCTTTTTGGCCATGAAAGCCATAAACGCCTGCGGAAGGAGGAGGATGGAAGCGTAAGGAGCTGGAATATGGGGCAGGGGCTCAAGGGCCCCCTGGGGCACATCCTGGGGCTCTGCTCAGACTGGCTGGTCGGGAGGTGGAGCCAGATATGGCTCGAGAGCCATACATTGCGGACCCCTGTCCTATCCTATACCTTTAAAATATAGCCCTGAGTTCAGCTGTTCTGGTATCTCTCCTCTTCTCTCTCAACTCTTCCTTGATGATCTCAGCAGCTCACATGGGTTCAATTATCATCCCTAACCCAAAACCTCGGCTCCAAACTTACCAATTTTTTTATGAGGGCAACACCATTTTCCTCCCATTAACCCAAAGTTACTTCAGAGTTATTTGTCATTCTTCCTTTGCCCTCTACATCCAATCAGCTTGCAAGTCTTTTTTATTCTATCTCAACACTATCTCTTGTATCAAACAGGGGAATCTCCTAATCTCTATTCACCCAATCATCATCCCAGTTCAATCCTTTCCCTTTCTTCTGGACTAAAGCAATAATCTCTCCTTGCTTTCAGTGTCTCTTTCTTTTCCAATCTATCCTGACTTTATCACTCCTCTTCTCAAAATATCTTCAGTAAGACCTGATTTCCACTATTGGATAAAATACAAACTCCTTAGATTTCTCTTCCTCTTTAATGAACCTGAGTTTAGAGCTATGTCCTAAAGAGACATCAAGAAAAGCATGTGAATTTCTTGGCAGTGCTCAGAGAGTTGACCCCAGCCCCAATGTAGTATTACAGTAGAAACAAAGGAAGAATGAATCAAATATGCCTGTCATCAACTTGAGGTTCTTTTAGGAAAATTCGTGGAACTCTGGGTTTCCAGGAAGCACATTCTGAAAACTGCTTTGATTTCTCCCAGTTGCCAGTAGCCTGACCCAAGCCAAGGAAATCTTTGGCCAGGCAGCTAGTGTGCATTGAGAGTTCTAATACTGTCCTTGCCACCCCACTTGGGCAAGTCACCAAGATGCTCTCCTTCCCTCTCTTCAAATCTTCCTAGCCTTCAAGGACCAGCTCCAATCTCACCAGAAAACTTCTCTGATCACCCTAACTACAGTCCCTCCCATCCTTGGGGAAGCCTTGGCCAACAGCCTTCCCATCAGCAAAATTTGCTGACTGAGAAGTGAAGAAAGGGGAAACAGATAGTTCAGCTCCCAATATGGTTTCCTTACGGGAAAATTACAGATGTGAAGCCTATCTACTATCTCAGCCCATCCTGGCTTGTTCCTGCCTGCTCTCCCTATCTCCCCTCTATCTCCTTGGGGCCCAGAAATGAAATAGCCATTGACTTCCTCCCTGCTGCACTCCTGGGGGCTTTCGTGGGCTTAAGGTGTAAAGTGTGAAGAAGACTATGACAAAGCCCTGTCTCCATTCAGGAAAGACAAATCTAGAGTTTTCTTAAACAACTTTGACCAGGAAGTTAGGGGAAAGGAATCACAGAGTGCCATAGCAAGAAGGGACTAAGAGATCTCATAGTCCAATCTTTTTGAGAGAGAAATTGAGACTCAGAATGAGAGAGGACATTATCCAAGATCATGAGAGGAGTTAGGAGGCCCAGGAAGAGCTACCCCATCCCCAAACAAAACTACCACCATAGACAAGCAGCCATCCAGCCATTATTGGAAATTATTTTCTCCTAGTTTTACTCTACTTTGAAATAGTTCTTATTTTTAAGAGGTTTTATTTATATCAAGCAGAAATCTGCTTCCCTACAACTTCCCCATACTCGTTACTTGTAGTTCTGCCTTCTGGGGCCAAGAAGAACAATGTTCCTCCACGTGACAGATTTATAGATACTCAAAGATTGCTATCACATTTCCCGAAGATTTCTCTCTAATAGGACCAACATCCCCAGTTTTTTCTGTTGATCTTCCTGGGCACAGTGTCTCATCAGGGCTGCCCTGCTCTAGACACAATCCAATACCCCAATATAGACGCTACCACTAGGCCTGTACCCAGGCCAGCCTTGTCTGAGATGGACACTAGCCAAGCTCCCTAGTTCATAGTCTGAGGGAGGCAGGGGTTGATGGGAGAATAAAATGAATAATAAATATCAGCAAGAGGTAGCATTACAAGATGAAGAAAAAGCCAGAAATACCCAAGTTCAAATCCCACCTCTGGCATGTTGGTTCTGTGGGTGGACTGATGGAAGACTATGAATAATAAATATCAGAGAGAGGTAACATGTCATGATGAAGAGAAAGTGAGTCTCAGAGCCAGAAAGACCTGAGTTCAAGTCCTGTCTCTGACACAAATTGGTTCTGTGACCCTAGGTAAATCACTTAACCTCTCAGTGTGCTAGACAACTACTGAAGACTCTAAGTTGCAGAGAATACGATGAACTACAATGATAGAGGAAGTTTCCACACTGGGAATTTCCTATTAAAATGTTATATATTACTATAAAAATAAAAAAAAATCCTAAAAAAAAAAAACAAAACTCTGTGGGGCAGCTGAGTAACTTAGTGGACTGAGAGTCAGGCCTAGAGACAGGAGGTCCTAGGTTGAAATCTGGCCTCAGACACTCCGTAGCTGTTTGACCCTGGGCAAGTCACTTTACGTCCATTGCCTAGTCCTTACCACTCTTCTGCCTTAGAACCAATATACAGTACTGGTTCTAAGGTAGAAGGTAAGAGTTATTTAAAAAAAATAAACAGGTCTACTCTGGTTCTTTCCCTTAACAGAGCTCCTATGCCTTGGGTACTTTCTGGTAGAGCAAAAATGATTAGCTGCATTTTACAAAAGAGAAAACAGAGGTCTAGAAAGGGTCATAGAATCATCAATCTGGAACCAAAGGGGGCCTCCAACATCATCTGATCCAAGACTCTCAATTAAGACATGCTCAGTGCTCAGCATGATTTCCTTAAGGGAAGATTAGAGATGAAGTCTATCTACAATCTCAGCCTGTCCTTGTTTGTTCCTGCCTGCTCTCTCTATCTCCCCTCTAACTCTCCAGAAATGGAGTGGCCATTGACCCTTTCCCCAGCTGCAATTCCTGGGGACTTTCCTGGTCACCGAGTATATAAGGTAGAAGGAAGGTAGAAGACAAAGTCCCATCTCCATTCAGCAGAGACAAATCTGGAGTTTTCAAAAAGAACTTTGATCAGGAAGTTAAAGAGAAGGAATCACAGAATGCCTTAGCTGGAGGGAATGAAGATGAGGAAATTTATGATCAGAGAAACCAAGGGGATTCCCCAGGTCACACAAGTATCAGAGGTGGGATTTGAACCCAGGTCCTTTGACTCCCCACCCAGGTATCTCTTACCTGCATCAAGAGCATGCTTTTAGGAAGTATGAGAATTAAAGCTTAAACTTGGATCTCTTCTCATGACACCATACTAAGGAATCCACAAGACCTCTGAGAATTGACTTCCTGGTCTCCTTTGGGTGGAAACTCCCAGATGGTCCCCCCTGCCTCAATTGCTCAGTTTGAGGTGGGGTCACTGGCCTGCCCTTACAGCTGGTTCTACAAGCCCTACAGAGCCCCGCCCTTGCAGCTGCAGGCCTCTGCTGCTTGATGGCATCACCTTGCCTCAAATGTCAACCTGGGTTCCACTGATCCCATCCCCAGAAAACCCTACTTTTCTTTTTCCTTTTTTTGTCTTAAATCCAGTTAGTTACTAAGTCCTTTCAATTATACATCCATAGCACCTTCCACATTTGTTCCTTCCATTGCCACCCTAATATGTGCCCCATCACTACTTATCTCAATTATTGCATTCACTTTCTAATATGTCTTCCCACCACTACTCTCTCCCCAAACCAAACCACCCTCACCAACTCCCTACCCATCATTTTGTTTTTAATACACTGCAGACTAATTCCTTCATTTTCTATAGCTCTGGTCACATCTGCTCAAAAATGTTCAGTGGTCTGTTTCTTCCCAAGTAAAATTCAAACTCTTTTGTTCTCCTTCACAGAGCAAGGTATAATAAAGAGCACTGGCCCGGGAGTCCAGACAAGCATGGGTTAAAATCTCGATTCCAACACTTCCTGGTTCTATGAGTATAAGCAAGAAGCAACCAGAGCCTCAGTTTCCTTATCTATAAAATGAAGAAAACTGTTTTGTCGGAGCCCTTGTCTTTCTCACTCTGAAAGATGGCGGAGCTAGTTCTCTGGTCATTGTCAGAAATGAGATACCAAACGAGACTAGCCTAGCTTTTCTGGGCTCAGGTAACCACCTACACTTACTCAGAATTTATGGAACGGCTTAGACCACAGGAACCCCTGGGGAAGTGACCTTCCCAAATCCTGGAAGTTCTCTTGGTTTTCTACTAGGTCTTCTTCCCTCCTCAAATCTCTCTCCACTTCAAATCCTCTTACACACACTATCAAAATGATCTTCCTAACATATAGAGGCACCACGTCGATCTTCCCTTCCAAAACCTTCAGTTGCCCCCTACTGACCATTACTGTTGTTTCCTTTTTCACTCTTAGCTGACTCTTTGCAACCATGTTGGGGGTTTTCTTGACAAAGATACTAGATGGTTTGCCATTTCCTTCTCCAGTTCATTTTCCAAATGAGGAAACTGAGGTAAACAGGATGAAGTGACTTGCCCAGGGTCACACAGCTAGTCTGAGGCCAGATTTGAACTTAGTAAGATGAGTCTTCTTGACTCCAGACCCAGCACTGCTTCCACTGTGCCATTTAGCTGACTGACTGCTGAGTCAAGTTCAAATACCCCCAACTGGCATTCACGTCCCTCTACAACCTCACCATTGCAACATCTATCGTTCTTTTCTACAACCTCTATGCACTGGCCAGATTAGGCTCTAGTCTAAGTGCTATCCAGCCCTAGACATTTGCTCAGGCTGTTCCCTACACTAGGAAAGCCTTACCGGGTGGATTCCTGCCCATCATTTCAATCTTCACTCAAAAGCGATCTCCTCCAGGCCGCTGTTCCTGTTCCCTCAGGACTGACATTGCAGTTGTTTGAACCTCTCTAATTCAATTATTTAAAGGTGTGTAACAGCTATCTATGTCTGTGTTTTCTCCCCACCCAAGATCTTGAGCTCCCTAAGGGCCAGGACCATGACACTAAACTCTGCCCACAGCAGAAGTGTGTCCCTCCCCATCACTCACCAGAAATTATTCTTTCCAAAGTCACCAGTGACTTCATCATCAAATCTAATGGCCTTTCCTCATTTTTCACTTTGGGGACTTTTCCAGATTGTCCATCTCCTGATCTTACAGGACACACTTTCATTCCTTCCCAGCCTCACTGTTCATTACTTTTTGCCACACTCTACAAGATAGTCCAATCTGATACAATACTCCATCTCCCACCTCCATACCTTTGCATGGGATGTTCTTCCTCTTCCCCTCAAGAATCTCATTTCCTTCAAAATTCAGCTCAAGAACCATCTCCTTTTCCCTTTTATTACTAGTCTCCCTTTAATTTTCCTATTACACAGCTGCCAAATAATCATTCTAAGGCCCAAGACCGCCCATGTCTCTACCCTGCTTCAGAATCGTTATTGTCTACATGGCAAAATTCAAAACCATTAGTCTAGCATTCAAGGCCCCCCCAATCTGACTCCAGTATCCCTTTGCAGACTCATTTCACATGGACTGGACAAGGGACCCACAAAAGCCCTCTACCACGACTAGGGGGTTATCCTGGCCTTCAGTGAGGTCTGGAATGCACTTTTTTCCTCATCTCTACCTGTTGAAGTCCTTCTTCCTCTGGGGCTCAGCTCAGGACCCACCTATCCCCAGGAAACCTTCCCAATCTGTCTCTTCCCCCTCCAGTTTTCCTGGGCCATTTTGTCTTATTTTCTCCTCTCCACTCATTGAATATAACACCTTGTGCACAGCTACTATGTGCATACCTATTAGACTATAAGCTGCTTCCTGAGGGCAGCATTTATGTGCTGCTGTTGCTATTATTCATTTTTTCAGTCATGTCCTACTTTCCATGACCCCATTTGGGGTTTTCTTGGCAAAGACATTGGAGCGGTTTGCCATTTCCTTCTCCAGTTCGTTTTACAAATGAGAAACTGAGGCAAACAGGGTTAAATGACTTGTCCAGAGTCACACAGCTAACAAGGGCCAGATGTGAACTCGGGAAGACGAGTCATCCTGATTCCAGGCCCCACCCTCTATCCACCAGGGCCACCTTGCTGCCCCCTCAGTTGTGTCCTCTCTCTGCCTTGCAGAGGACCGTATACGTAGCAGATGCCTGATAGGTATCTTTACCCGACAATATCTCCCTACAGGTCTGTAATGTGAGACCTCTCAGCTCCCAGGACACCCCCGTAGCAAGGTGCCGACTCTGACAGCTGAGATCAGCCTGGGGAGGGGGAGCTATCCTCACCCTCTCGTAGTCTCTGTGATAAGCCACTGTGGGAAGACTGATCGGGCCGGGCTTCAGTCCTGAAGCCTGATGTCCTCCGACTGGGGCCTGGGGAGGACTTCCTTTAGGACAAACACTGTCATTTATTCATCCATCTAGAACTCCCAGCCATGTTCAGACTCAGGTAGACGAGCCTAGACCTGTAGGGCCCTGCTGGCTTTAGTTAGAAGCTGAGATAACGGCAAATAACATTTTTAGAATGCTTTAAGGTTGACAAAGCATTTTACACGTGGTATCTCATTTGGTCCTCACAACAAATCCCTGTGAAGATATTATGGTTTCCATTTTACAGAGGAGGAAACTAAGGCTGAGAGTGGTTATAAGACAAGGTCACACAGCTGGCATCCAAAGCAGGATCTGAACCCAGTCATCCCTCCCTCCAGGCCCAGCACTAGATCTACTGTAACAAAGAGACCCAAACGTCCGAACCACAGGTCTCATTTATCCCCTGACCCAGGGTACCCCACTTCCTCAATCCTATTCTTCCTCCTCCCTTGTCTCTCCGTCTGACACTAGCCTGCTTCCTCTGAGCTGGGTCTAAACCAGCCCCGGCCCTTCCCCAGCATCACAAGACTCAAGAGGTCATCGGGTTTCTCCCCAGGCTAGGCCCGAGGGAACCAGGCTTCCTGGTAGTGACCAGGCCCAAGCTCCATCCCCAGCTGGGGTTATCTAGCAGCCTTAAATCAAAATCCCAGGGAGGCCCAGGGGCTAGAACACTGGCCACTGGATTCAGATCCTCGACCCCCACCTTAATTAGCTGGGTGATCATGGGGGGGGGGAGGGTCACTTCATCCTGCTCTGGAAAATGGGAGCTGAGGATCATAAAAACTGTCTGGCCTACCACAAAGGGTTGCTGTGGGCCTCAAATGAACGTGAATTCCTTTAAATAAGCATTGATGAAGCTCCTACTCCACATAAGGCAGACAGTGTGCGTAAAGCACTCGGCAAACTCGGCCACACCATAGAATTATCAGTTGCTATTATCTTAGGCTGTGCAATCTCTTTCCCTCCTGCTATGAGTCAAAGTCTGGAGAGGAGAAGGTTCTTCCTTCGTGTTCGCCCAATGATCTCCATCCCTGATATCTCCAGCTGAGCTCAGGCCTCAGCTCCTCCTGCCCAGACCATTTGATTAGCCTCCTCCTCTCTCTCCTCTGCCACATACAGAATAAAAGAGAGGTGGAAGGATACAAAGAGATGAAGATAGAGAAACACTCAAAGATGCAAAGAAAAAGAGGAGGAAAAAAACAGAAGCAAAGAGAGTTCAAGTCTCCTCCTTTCCTTCCCCCCTTCCCTGGTTCCCAGTCCCATCTCAGCTTTCTTCTGTGGAAGAGGCAGTCACCTCCTTACTGACCTTTCTGTACTTGGAGTCAAGGTTATCCTCCTGCAACTTGTCATTTCCTCAGCTCAGGAACCTGCAGTGGTTCCCTATGACCCCCAGGGAGTCCAAACTCCTCGCTATTTTCCCTGGGGTCTTTCCTCCATCTCTCTTCTCCATCCTCATCTCTCCCAGCTCTCAGCTACACATACCCTCATCCCCTACTCCAGCCAGACCAGGCATCTCACCAGCCTCTCCCCACATAAACCAAGCTCATTCCAGCAATGAATGCCCTTTGCTTACTTGTTCTGATGTAGAAACATCTCTCCATATCCCTCAAGGCACAGCTCAGTCTCTCCTCTTTCCTGGCCAGCTAGCCCCTAGGGGCCATTTGGAGATCCCCTTAGGAGTCTGAACCCCATACCCCAGGCATTTTCATCAATCAATCCACATAATCCCTTTCCCTCACTGACAACAACCAGAATTGTCCCAAAGTGAGAGAAAGGGGGACTTGGGACCACTCCAGGATGGATTTCTGGAGGTCTTCAAGCAGAGCCTGGATGAGCACTTGGCAGGGCTATTTAAGAAAGGCTTCCTGACCAGTTTCAGATGACCTCCTTCCAGGTCTAAGTCTGTAACACAAGTGCGGACAACCTTTAGCCTCCAGCCCCATCAGGACCACCTCTGGTGCTAGCACATGCAACTCTCCCTTGGTTGTTTTCAGCCCCAAGTGGTCTAGTACCCAAAACACTGAATTAATCTGTTTCAAAATCAGTCCTTGCCTAAGGAAACAAAAATCCAGCCATGCTTTCTCAAAGTTATCCTAGTCACCAGCCCCCAAGAAAGGTTATGGGGAAGGTGCCAGCTACACGGAACCGCATCCCCAGACTGGGCTGCCCTGATAAAACCACACAGAGCCCCTGAGGTTCAGGTGGTAAGATACCCAAGTGATCCTAGGGGGCAGTTCCTCAAGAGCTCAGGAACTACAACTTGGGACTCAGAGACCCCTGAAACCACTTTCCTGTTGGAGGTGGGGTGGGAAAGAAGAAATACTTCATCCCTTCTTATACTGGCTGCCTCCATGTTGAACCAGCCTTTCCCAAAGGGCAGGAAGAGAAGGAGAAACACTACCAGATATAGAATCCTATAGCAAGAAAGACCTAGAGAGACAGAGAGGAGAAGGAAATAGGGAGAGGAAAAGAGAGAGGAAATGATAAAGAGGAGGAAAGAAGAGGGAGAAAGGGAAGGAGGAAGAAGGAAGAGCAAATGAAAAGAAAGAAGGGCAGAAGGAAAGAAAGAAAAGAGAGAGAAAGGGAGAAGCAGAAGAAAAAAGGAAGAAATCAACTCAATGAGAAGGCCAAAGACTAGAAGAAAGTCAGAAAAGACTGAAAGAAAAGAGAAAGTAACAATGAGGAAGACAATGAAAAAGCGTGAGAATGTAGGAAACATGGAGAGAAGAGCAAGAAAAAACAAGACAGGAAAATTCAGAGATCGAGAAAGAATTGACAAGAGGAGAGGAAGAAAATGTAGGAGAAATGAGAGGCACTGAGAGAAAGGGGGACAAGAGCCACACTGATCCTCTGAAGCCAGCCCCATCCCAGCCTCCCCTGATCACTCCGGCAGGGGGCTGACCAGCTGACACCACTCCCGCTCACCCTCAAGTCGTATCCTCTTCGTCCTCCTCTTTCTTTCTCTGGCCAGCTGTGTCTAACAGAATTTGTGATGTCTGCATATGGTTGGTGTGTGTGTGTTTGTGGTGTGATGTCTGGCTGTGTGTGTCTATGGGGCTGTTCTGTGTGTGTGTATGTGTTTATATCAGTGGGTGCTCAAGGCTGAGGTTTCAGGTAACGTAACTGTGAATGTCCATCTGTTTTCTCAGTGGGTATAGGTGCCCTGTGTTTGTGTCTGTCTCTATGCCCAGTCCAAAGCTCCGCCTGCTTCCTGCTCCCCGCCTCTCCCCCTCCACCGCTTGATACTTCCTGAAAACATGATCCCACAAAGAGAAAACGAAAAAAGCCACCCAGAATCCCCTGGGGCAGACACTTCCTCCCCAGCCCCACCAGACTGCATGCCTCCCAAAATCTTTCACTCCTTCACCTCCATCCCCAATCATGTGTCATCCTTTATTGCCAAAGATAGTTCAAGATAAGAGAAGAGAGGCTGGGGCTGTCCCTCCCTCCCCCTAGCTCAGTTCTGAGGGACTCTCCCTCCAAGAGACCAAAATCTGCCCCATAACGGCCCTAGCAACAAGTGACCATCTACCTGACGACCTCGGATTGGCCAGGGAAGGACAAGGCTTTCCAGAGGGACTGGGAGATCATTTAGAACTTGAGAGCATCTAATCTATTCCCCTCTCTATACAGAGAGGGAAACAAAGCCCAGAAGAAGGAAGCAACTAACCAGAACCAGAACACAATTCCCCAAGCTCCCCAGCCCAAGGAGCTCTAGACCATATCATACCATCCCAAATCCCCAGGTCACCTCTGCCTTCCTCCCAGAACCGGATGGAGGCCAGGGACTGGCTGAGCCAAAGGCAGCCCCAGGAGAAGAGGAGGAGCTTTCTGGGATCTGCATGGGGACCCTCCATCCAGTGGGGAAAGCATCCTGGGTTTTAGGTCTAGCTCTCCCAGGACATGCCATGAAATCTTGGGCTAGACCTTTGCATGCCTGTGCCTCAGGTTCCTCCTTTGTAAAAATGAGGGGTTTGAACTAGATGGTCTCTGCCTAGCTCAGTCATTCTGTATGATAGTTATTCTATAACCCTGGTGACACGGACACACACACACACACACACACA
>NC_058132.1:92987884-93006699 GCF_016433145.1 Gracilinanus agilis
AAATTTATATATGTGTGTATATATATTTTTATATATATAAAATAGATAGATATCCAGGCATCCCTTCCACATATCGACTTTCCTCATAATGGTTTCGACGTATTATAGGTCAGCATAAGAAATTAAATGGGAATTTTGCAGAAGTCATTGACAATACAAGAAGGCCAACAGACAACACAGAAAAGTTTAGAAACTATATAGTCTATGACCAAATATTTAACCCAAATTTTAAAATAAGGTACTGTAAATACTCTATGAAAGAAAAAGAAAAAATTCAACTTATTCTCTGGTATAAAGGGAGAGCCAAAAAATTTTACCCATATTTTCCAGATTATGGGGATGCTTTGCTCCTAACTGGCAATACGGAAGGGAATATATACATATATATTTATGTATTTTATATATACAAAGAGTCAAACAGGGAGACTTAAGACAGGCTCAGACAATCAAACCCAGAGACAGAGATCAAAGCCCCCTTTCTGGAAGGCCTCCTCCCAGGAGCTCCCATCCTCCCTCTGCCAACCCCTTTTCCCCCTACACCTGTGCAAAAGACAACTTCTCCCTCCTACTTCCCACAAATACCGCCCCCCCCCCAGATTCCCAAAGCTCATTCCACCACTTACCAGGCTACTGAGGATGACTGGATGCTTCCTGGGGCAGGGACTACACAAGGAGGCCCCCCATGGCCTCAGAGGTGAGAACTGCAAGGACAGAGGCCAAGAAAGACTTTTGAGTCTGAGGTTGTTAGAGCAGTGAGGCAGCCCTGAATAAGGGTCGGCAAAGAGACTAGGTCTGGTACTGGAGTTGGAGGAGGAGTAGCAGGAGATCAGAGGACCAGGAAGATAAATCGGACCAGGGTCTGAGCTCACACAAAAAGAGGTGAGGACAGAGGCAGGACCTGACCAAGAATCCCTTCTACAATTGGCCAAACACATGGTCATCTGGCCAGGCCTTACAGACTTTCAGCATAAAGAGAAACCCATACCTCCAAGGCTACCCATTCCACTTTAAGATGGCTCTCACTGGTGGGAAGCTTCTTATTACCTCCACTCTCCCTAGGCTCTCCCCATTGGGGGCAAGCAGAACAAGTGTAACCCCCTTCCTACATGGCAGTCCTCCAAATAGTTGAAGAACAAGATCTGGCTCCTCACCAAATCTTCTCTTTTCACATGGCACAAACTTGAGATCTTGTACCACTTAGATGTCCTCCCACTTAAACCATGATGTTCTAAACTGAGCACAGGCCTCTAGTTGTGGGTCAGACAAGGGCAGATTGGATGCATACTGAGCAATAAAGGCTCACCCTACCCTCTCCCTGAGGCTTCACACTTGAGAGCATCTAGTCAGAGCTAATCCAATGCCTCTCAGTCTGGATGGACCTTAAAGGGAAGCCAAGGGCAGCAGGAATGGAATGAGGGCTCATCCTGAGCTAAAGTCCTGGGGGCAGGGAAATGGTAGTGATTCAGCACTAAACACAACATGTGCAAAACAATATACAAATCGTCATCCACCAGAGCCACAATGAGGGTAAAACACCCATGGCTTTGTCCCAGGAAGTCAACATCCAAGAACTGTCCTTCCTTCCCTTCAGTGTTCTCTCTATAAGTCTGTAGGTCTTCTGTGGGCCTGCAACTTGCCCTCTAGTCTAGCCCCTGGGCCCCTATTCCCAAGGATTCATCATTAGGTTTCTCCTTCCAGGATCTATCTTCCTCCCAACCATAACCCAACCATAACAAAGATATGGGGGCCATTCTCTCTGGGGTAAATTCACAAAATTTTTCCGAGATCAATCATACCACTGGTTGAACTGTGCTCTGCCCTACCTTCCCTACAACTGGACTTTTTTGACCCAGGAAAAAGAATTCCTACTTACTCTTCAATCATCAACTATCTTAAAGAGGCAATATATGATACAGTGCTGAAAGCATTGAATTTAGGGGGTCAGGAGACAACAGTTCAGATCTTGGCACTCTTATTTATTATATATATATATATATATATGTAATATATATAATCTTGGCCAAGTCTCCTTCTCTGGAACTCAGTTTGCCCTATCAGTAAAATGGGTACAATAGTACCTACCTCTACTGCCCATCTCACAGAGCTGCTATGACAAAAATACTCTTTGGAAATCTTACAAGTGTGATAAGAAACTTGTTCTTCGTTTTATTGTTAATAATACTAACCATATGTTATAGAGGCATCTAGGTAGGGCAGAGGCTAAAGTACTAAACCTAAGTTCAAATCCAGCCTCAGATCTTAACTAGCTGTGCGACCCTAGGCAAGTCACTTAACCCCCATTGCCTAGCCCTTGCCATTCTTCTGCCTTAGAATTGATACTTAGTATATTATTATTATATCTTAGTATCTTATTTATAGCTTAGCATCTTATTATTACAGCTTAGTATCTTATTATTATTATATTTTAGTATCTTCTTATAATGATATCTTAGTATCTTATTATATCTTAGTATCTCTTAGTATCTTATTATATCTTAGTATCTTATTATTATTATATCTTAGTATCTTATTGTATCTTGCTATCTTCAAATATTAGTATCTTATTATTATCTCTTAATATCTTATTATAGCTTAGCATATTATTATATCTTAGTATCTTATTATTACAGCTTAGTATCTTATCATATTTCAGTATCTTATAATTATATCTTAGTATCTTAACATTATTATATCTTAGTATCTATTATTACAGCTTAGCATATTACTATTATATCTTAGTATCTTATTATATCTTAGTATCTTATCATTATTATATCTTCATAGCTTCTGATAATTATATTTTAGCTTATTAGATCTTAATATCTTATCATCATTATATCTTCATAGCTTCTGATAATTATATCTTAGCTTATTAGATCTTAGTAGCTTATTATTATCTTAGCATCTTATTATATCTTAGTATCTATTATTATTATAGCTTAGTATCTTCTTATTACTATCCTAGTAACAATTCTAAAACAGAAAGTAGGGATTAGAAAAAAAAAAGACATCCCAGTATCCTCATCATCCGAAGGCAAAGCAATGAGCATTTATTAAACACCTACTATGTGCCAGGCACTGTGCTAGGGAACCAGGCACAAAGGAAGGTAAAAGGCAGTCCCTGCCTTCACAGGGCTCACAGTCTAATGGAAGAGACAACAGGCAAAAAACTATGGACAAACAAGCTAGAGACAAGGTTAAATGGAGATAATCAAAAGAGGAAGGGATCAGGGGAAACTCTCATTACCATTATAATAGCTGACATTTAAACCAGAATATAATGTTCCAGAGCCCTTGAAAGCATTACAATAGCTTTGGATCCTCACAACAAGAGGGGAAAAGTAGGGACTCCAATTATTGCCATTTTACAGCAGAGGACACAGCTGGCCCATGGTCACATACCTAGTGAGTACCAAAATTCATATCCAGGTTTTCCTGAGTTCAAATCCACTGTGCCATGATCTCTATGGGAAAGTGACCCAAAAGGAGAGACCAAGATGCCATCTCTCACTAAGCTGCTATTTCCCAAACTACTCTCCATCATCTCCCACCTCCACACATTTGCACTCTCATGCCTGAAAGGTTCTACCTCCTTACCTCAGACTCCTAGTGCCTAGCTCCTCTGATTTCCTTTAAGATTCAATTCTCATCATCTGCAGGATGGCTTTTCCAGCTCCCCTGATGTTAGTCCCTTTGATCTAAGATTGCCCTCTATTTTCACAGTAAAATCTTGTAGGTATGTTATTATTTGCACTGTCTCCTTCTTATAAGCTCCATGAAGGCAGGAACTGTCTTTTGCCTCCTTCTGTATCCCCAGCACTTAGCACGTGGTATCTGGCACATATTACTTGCTTAATAAATATTGATTGGACACATGACAAAACTAGTGGAAACGCGCATCGGCCAAGGGGGGGGGTGCGGGGGCGGGGGTTGAAGGGGAAAGGTGGAGCATGAATCATGTAACCATGTTAAAAATGAATATTAATAAATGTTAAAAAAAATTCAAAAAAAAAAAATAAATAAAATAAATAAATAAATATTGATTGGCTGACATATCGATATTGCCTGGCACAGAGACACTTATTAAATGTTTATTGATTAACTAATGAATCTTTTGGGTATATAATTTTTTTTTACATTTTTTAATGTCTCCCCCATTAGAACATGAGATCCACAAGGGCAGGGATTGACTATATCTTTGCCTTTCCAAGTATTCTCAACACTTGGCAAATAATAAGACCAATGCTTAATCAGTGCTCGATAACTGACTGCCTGAGCTCCATTCTCCTCACTGAGCCCTATCCACTTACTGAGGACCTATCCTCCCCACTAAGTGCACTGCCTTCCCTACCCAACACTGAAAAGAGGTCCTCCTTGGCCCACACATCAAAGGCCCCCCAACACCCACTGTTGTATTTGTTGTTATTTAGTCTTTTCAGCCATGCTCAACTCTTCATAATTCTATTTGAGCTTTTCCTGGCAAAGATACTAGAGTGGTTTGCCATTTCCTCCTCCAGCTCATTTTACAGATGAAGAAACTGAGGTGAACAGGGTTAAGTGACTTGCTCAAGGGTTCCCCACCTAGCAAGTATCTGAGGTCGGACTTGAGCTCAGATCTTCCTAACTCCAAGTCCGGCACTCTATTCACCTTGTCACCTAACTGCCCTCCCTCTCCATAACATCCACACAGGCACCCATTTCCACATATACACTGTCCCCCTGCCTGTGACAGTCAGCACCAGAAACCCTGTGGAGGAGAGTATGGTCTGACCCTTGCCCTTCCCCCCTGCTTTAAGCCCAGGAAATGTTGAGGAAACACATTTGCATAGAGCTTTTCGTGTGTGACTCAGGTCTGTCACAACTTTGGAGTGTCTAGAACTTCTTCAAATGCCAGGCAGCCTCCCTAGGAGATTCTCCTCAGGGCTCAGTTCACTTGGGCCCTAGAGTGCGGAGCCAGGCCAATGGGGGCCAAGAGCTGGAAGGGTAGGGAAGAATAGCTGAAGACTATTGGAGAAGGAGAGCGAGGGAAGGGAGCTGGAGTTCCCAGGATCCTGGACTTAGAAACGAAAGGCGCTTCAGAAGTCTTCCTTCTGGTCCAGCTGCTTCATTATGGAGATGAGGACACTAGGGTCCTGGGAAGCTAAGCCCAAGGTCTCACAGTTACAAAGCAGCAGAGGTAGGATTTGAACTCTGGTCTTCTAATTCCAGAGACAATGCCTGTTCCATTACGCACCATGTTGCCTCTGACCTCAGATGCCTGTGTGTTTTAAAAATTTGTACCCCGGGGAATTCATTTCCCAGCATTCTTTACTCTTCTCGGGGGTTCCCTTGTCTTGCATCCAGGTGTTGTGCCCTGGCGTGGGTTTGTTTATAAATTTGCTGAAACCCATGCTGAGGGGCTTTTTTGGGGGGACTTTGGCTTTGGCTCGAGCGTGGTAGGCTGCTGGGTCTCTGGCTCTTTGCTCTGCTCACTCGGCTGAAGGAAGCCCTTTTCTCTCTCACTTTGTTGTTATTAAATCCTATAAATTTAAATACTTGGAGTATTCATTTATTTTTAGTTTTACATGTCTCAAGGCAACATGGTACCCGGGGTCTTCCAGGCCCTGACATCATAAAGCCCCAATGCACAAACCAATCCCAAAATCATGAACTCAAGTGGCTGGAGCCAGGTGCCCCTGGGTTCAAGGCGTAGCAAGGACCAAGATAAAAATACAATAAGAATTACATATCTACACAATACAAGACACCCAACAGAGGCCTTTCCCCTACCATATTCGTTGTTGTTGTTGTTCTGTCATTTTTTCCCCAACACTTCCTAACCCCTTTGGGGGTTTTCTTGGCCGAGATACTAGAGTGGTTTGCCATGTCTTTCTCCAGCTCATTTTACAGATGAGGAAACTGAGGCAAACAGGATGAAGTGGCTTGCCCCAGGGTCAGGCAGCTGTCTAAGGCCAGATTTGAACTCAGGATAATTAGTCTTCCTGACTCCAGGCCTGACTTCATCCACTGTGCCATCTAGCTGCCTAAATACCATACACCACACCACAGACCCACAGGGAGGGCTCACACGGCACCCTGCAGCACACACATCCCTCCTAGCACAGGATTATGCTCCCATATATAACGAGCCACAAATCCACACCTCCATCCACCTGCTTGTGGATCACACAGCCCTCTCCCGCATGCTCCCCAACAGCGGCTCGCAGAGCAGCCACAGACACCACAGACCCCCAATACGTACAACCGCAGCACACAAGCACACCTCCAATGACTACACTAACACACAAACAACTACAGCATAAATCCCCCTCCACCTCCACAGACCCAGCACACAACCATGAATTCTAACAATGCCCACAGCCACAAAACATCCCCCCCACCCCCCAACCACATCACAGCGAGGGTCCAAGCACAAATACTCCTACTGAACCCCCTAACAAGCACCCAGACCTCAGCACCCACGGCATACACACAGATCACACAACAGAAAGCAAAGTGGCAACACGACACAAAAACAGAGACCTTCCTGCCCTCAGAACTCCCCACAACGATGCCCCTCCGCTTCCTCCCCAGGTCTTCCTCTGAGCCCTAAGGGCCATTCCCTTGCCCCCAACTGCTACCTGTGGGCAGTGGGGCACAGCCCCAGCTCAGGCCTCTCCACCTGCTCCGGCCCCAGATGAGGAACCAGTCTATGGGGGAGGAAGGGAAGGAGGAAGCGAAAGGCTCATTGAGCCCAGCCCAGAAAGCTTCCCCCACCCTCAGGCTGCTCCCTCAGGCCCAGCTTCCCCCTGCCAGAGTCACTAGGGAAATGGCCCTGCTGATCTCTGGTCATTCTCCAGAATTCCCAAATAGTCTCCTAGAGCTTCGCCCTGAAAAACTGAACTGCCCCTTCCTCTTTTCCACATTCCCTACAGAGTTCGGCCCATTCCCATTCCATCATCCAGAGATCTCTGCCTTGCCCTTCCTGCCTACTGCACTCCCTCAAGATTTCTGTCTGCTCCTGCCTTCCCCTTCTTCTCAGGTATATTCCCTGCAGAGTTCCATTTACTCCCATTGTAGAACCCTCTCCCATATACTCGAAGCACCCAGACTGAGTCTCTACTCACCCATACACACCTAGGAGACTTTGTCCCCCAAATCTAGACACAAGAAACTGACGGTGGCAGAGAAAAAAACCCTAGACTTCAAGGCTCGGTTTGAATCATGACCCTGGGGTCCTCTCAGTCATAAGCATTAGTTAATATATTAATAATATACAGTGAAAAGCAAAAATATAGTCTCTGCCCTCAAGGAACACCCATTTTAACAGGAGAGCCAACATGGCCAACAATGTATATCAAAGATAGATAGATAGATAGATAGATAGATAGATAGATAGATAGATCACAGTCACTTCCGAGAGAAGGTGGGCCAATAGAATAGCCAAGCCACTGAAAGGTAGGGCACCTTCCCACTGGGGAAGGCACTGAATGCCAGGTTAAGGAATTTCAGCTTTTCTATGTAGCTTGTTGATAGGCATCTGTATTTAAACAGAGGAGTGACACCAGCCAAATCTACAAATAAGGAAGATGAATGTGCAGGATGAATGGGGGAGGGGGCGGAGGAGAGGAAAAGAAAGTAAAGGTGGGAAGACCTGTAAGGAGGACGAAGGCAGCAGAAATAGTACAAGAGAGCTCCAATGGAGAAACTACTACAGATAGGCTTATTGTCAGAGCAACTACGGCTGATACACAAGGTGGTGAGACCCAGTGGGGGCTCGAGACACACCGGAGAAACACCTGAGGACATGTGGATTGGGACACAGCTCAGGCTGGTACACATTAGCACACAGATTCAGACACGTGGTGGGTCTAATGCACATTATCACATGAATTCAGACACATTGTTTTACAAGCTTTTTTTTTTTTAACCCTTACCTTCTATCTTAAAAATCAATATTGTGTACTGGTTCCAAAGCAGAAGAGTGGTAAGGGCTAGGCAATGGGGGTGAAGTGACTTGCCCAGTGTCACCCAGCTGGGAAGTATCTGAAGCCAAATTTGAACCTAGAACTTTCAGTCTCCAGTCCTGGATCTCAATGCGTCTAGCTGCCTCCTACTACATGCTTTTATCGGAGGACTTTGGATATGGGGGAACATTTCATGCTGAGATTAGTAATATCTGTTATACATCCCTGGAAAGCACAGATACCTAGCAGGCCACCAAGAGACTACCACTGACTCCAATCAGACTGTCATCAGGAGATACAGTCATCTCTCACCTTATAGTGGTTCACTTATCACAGCTTCCCTGTATCTCGGGTTTTTTAAAAATATATCTAATTCTGTATTGCTGTATTGACTGATAGAATGAAAGGCAACCAGCCACAGAGCTGTGTTCTGTATAATTCTGGGTGCTGATTGGCTCAGTGTTTACAAGAGTGGTGGAAAGGTTAATAGGAGTGTGGAAAAGGTTTATAGGAGAGTGGGAAGGGTTTATAAAGCCTTAAATATATATTTGTAATAAATAATATTCATATATATTAAATATGTTATAATAAAATAAATATAATGCTGCTACTTCGTGGATTTTCACCATATTGTGGGGGATCTCTGGAATGTAACTCCCACAATAGGTGAGGGATCACTGTACCTGCTGCTGGATAAAAGCCCAAACGGGTGGATTAAAAAAAAACTTGAATAGTCAAATGGTTGAACCCAAAGGGTAGTCATCAGGGAATCAGTCTGCTGGAAGGTATCCAGTGGAATACTCCAGGGATCTGTGCTGAGCCCTGGGCAGTTTCCTATTTTTATCACTGACTAAGATAAAGGTATAGAGGACATGCTTGTCGAATGCAGGGATGATTCAGAGCTGGGAGGGAGAGCTAACATGTTGGATGAAAGAGTGGGGCCAGTAGCCCTACCTTAGTTAAAACTCTTGTCAATATTCATTTCAGAATTAGTTAATGCTAAACAATGAGACAGAGGAACACTGGGCTGAATCTAATAAGCTGAAATTTAATAAGTTGGAGAAAGTCCAGAAGATGGCAATTAAGGTGATGAAGAACCTCAAATTTATGCCCCCTTAGAAGGACTTGTTAAAGAAAATGCAAATGTTCATCCTGGAGAAGGAAAAGCCTGAAGTGTGGTATGATAGTTTTCTTCAAATATCTGAAGAGGAAAAAGGATTAAGACATACCTGAAAAAATGGGTAGACATTCTCTTGGATGAGAAAGGGATTATTGTTAATTTATTTAGCATTTACACAGCATTTTAAAGTGTGTAAAGCACTTTGCATATTTTACCCAACTTTACGCTCATTAGGACCCTGTACAATGGGAGTTATCATTACTTTCCTTTTACAAATGAGAAACTGAGGCAGAAAGTGACTTGCACAGGGTCACATAGCTAATAAATTTCTGAAATGAATTCAGCTCTTCCTGCCTTTATCCAATGTGCCAACCACTTGGCTGCCTCGGTGATTCCAACCAGTGGTATCTAACTCAAATAGAAATGAGGGCCACTAAACTACACATAAAGATCTCTAAAGAGAAAATATTGACTTAGAAAACCACATATTAAAATCATCTATGTTCTATTATTTTTATTTAATATTTCCCAATTACATTTTTTGCAAGGGCAAGATAAATGGGGTTAAATGACTTGCCCAGGGTCCCATGGCTAGGAAGTGTCTGAAACTAGATTTGAACCCAGGTTCTCCCAGTTCCAGACCTGGCACTCTATCAGATGTGCCACCTAACTGCCCTCCAAATTTCATCTTAATCTGGGAGTTTGGGAGTGCAGGGCAAGGCAGAGGCCCACGTTTGACACATCTGATTTAGACCTGGAGACGGGGGTCTTGGGTTCACATGTGGCCTCAAACACTTCCCAGATGTGTGATCCCAGGCAAGTCACATAACCCCAATTGCCTAGTCTTTACCTCTCTTCTGCTTTGTAACCAATACACAGTAATGATTCTACTCTAGAAGGTAAGGATTTTTTTAAATGAGAATTAATTAAAAGGGAGAGAATGAAAGGCAAGTTTGTTATAGGATTCTTTCTGCACTGAAATGAGTTCATTGAAATCTAAATGCATACTACAGAAGTTTAGCTGGTTGTTTTGACACTCAATATTACGTTTTTAACAAAATATTTGTTTTGAGAAAAGGAAGAATGCTAGACGTGTTCTTCTTGGTTCCAGAAAACAGAGATCAGAGAAACAGGGAAGCTTTGGAAAGATAGATTTTGGCTCAATAAGCAGGAAAGACTTCCTAGGGTCATTCCAAGGTAGAATGGGGTATCTCAGTAGGTAATGAAGTCTTCTTCTATAGAGGTCTTCAAGCTGGATTTGGGTGCCCACTTGCCAAAAGGATTCAATAGAAAAGATTCTCACTCAGGTCTCCACTAGCAAAGTTCCCAAAAGCCATGTGCTTCTGTGATGGGTGATACTCATCCTACCTCTAGAAGATGACCACTACCTAGCATGGCCACCAAGAGATCAAAGACAGTCTTGCCACAGGGAAGTGTAACTCCTGCTACACCACGGGAGATGAATGATACCAGCCATGAAATCAAGAGACTCCCAGCTCTCTCTTCCCCAAGGAGTTGGGCATCTGAAGGGAGACAGGTTGGCATAAACATGCCAAGGACAACCTGGGCACAGCAGGTTTTTCAGTAGGATCTTCCAAAAGGGGGGGGGCAGAGCAAAAAAGCAGGAATTTTAAGACATGGCAGGGGGAGGGAGAGAAAGTGTAGTTTCTTCTCCCAATGCAGTCCAGAACCAAAGGAGGAACAGGGCCAGGAGAAGAGATAACGATTCCAGCCTACAGAGAACCAGCCACTGGCCTGCAACAAAGAGGCCGAGAGAAGAGGGACAAGGCCAGGTTTCTTAGCAGTCTCTCCTTAAAAGGGGAACCCAGCTGTGGCCAAGGCTGTGACAGGAAGGTAGACACTGGGTTCTTATCTCATTCTGAACTGAATTCATTCTGTGACCTCAGGAAGGCTCCCCCATCCGTAAAAATGACAAGGGAGGGGAGGGGAAGGACACTCACAGGGGTAAAAAAAATGGGATAAAAGGACATCCAAAAAAAAAAAATCACCAAAAAAACAAAGAAACCAGGATTGCTGTTTCTAAAGCCATAAAGTCCAGGTCCAGGCACAGGCGTTGGTCCTTCCAGCCTGGACAATTACTGAAAACAGAGGCTGCTCACCAGCTTTACAGGGCTACAGTTGGTTTCTCTCCAACGTCCCTGGACATGAAGCTAGTCACCTTCCTATAGACCCTGTCTGACCACTGGTTCTCCCCAACTCAGGAAACCATCATGGCTCCCCACTATCCACAGGGAAAGGCAAGACTCCCCAACCTAGCATAGTAAGCACAGACATCCCACCCTCAAGTCTAGCCCCCCCAACCTCTCTTCCCTTGCCTTCAGTCATTGCTCAGGTTCTTCTCTCCCCACTCCACAAGCAATCTGTAAGGGACTTGTCCCTCTTTCCATCAAATCCTCCCCATCTGTCACAGCTCAGCTCAAGCCTGGATTACTCCAGGGAGCCCTCTGGCATCTCTCCCTCCTCTGAGCCCCCTGGGCCCTTAGAGGCTGCATTAGATTCACTCTCCATTTCTTGTGGGTTTGTCTTATCTGCCTAAACAAAATCTGAGGGAAGTCTATTATTCTCCAGAAACTCCCAAATTAGCAGACATAGAAGCTCCCGCTAAAGGGTATGCCATATGAACCTGGAAGAAAGCTGAAAGGAGACACAGAGATTGTCTAGTACCATCCGCATCCCAAGACCAGAATCTCCTCCACAATCTCCTAGAGAGACCCTGCTTGAAGACTTCCAGTGACAGAAAGCTCACTCCCTCCTACAGCCAATCCCTTCCACCTAGGGACAGCTCAGATTTCTAATTGATGCTAAGCACGATGGTTCTCTAGGAGGGAGTCAGGAGGAGAAAGTCTAATTTAATTTTTATATAAAAACAAAAAATATTAATAAAACCTTTTTCCAAAGTTCCAATTGATGTGAAAGTTGCCTTCCTCTAAAACTCCCTTCTCCCTGAACCACCAACTGGTCCCAGTGCTACCCAGCCACACTACCTCTGCCCCTTCATCATTTTTCCTATCCTATCATCCAAGAGATGAAACTCTCAGCAAGGCACATCAAGAATTTTGAGGTTATTGTTTTTAAGCAAAAAAAGCAGATGTGTGGGGAGCTGAAGTCTCTCTGTGATACTATGCTGTGATCACATATTTAAAGGGCTGCTACCACAGGAGACAGGAATTAGACTTGCTCTGTCTGGCCTCAAAAGGAAGAACTGGGAGTAAAAGAAGGAAATTTCTGAGTAGCAGGTTCCACTGGATGCAACAGAAAACTTCATAACAATTAAAACTGTCCAAAAGTGGACAGGATTGCCTTGAAGTCCCTATCACTAGAAGCAGGATCACTGTGTGTCCCAGATCCTCAGGGAGGTGCCTTCTAGCTTCTACTCAGTATCAGCAAGTGATCACCTATTCTCTCCATCTGGCTGGGTGGTCTACAGAAATTACCACGATATTGCTGTAGTTTTAGCCTTCTTTTAACTTCTCTCCTTTCCTTCAACAATAATTTATTGCTCCTCACCTGAATCCTTTTTTACATCTCATCACTGTCTGGTTCACGGATTTCATCAAATGAAGTCATATCCTAGTCAGCAATTCCAAGGTTTGGTGATACCTCTGAGGTTCAAAGGAGGCACTTAAGTGGCTCAATGGATAGAGTGCTGAGCCTGGAGTCAAGTAGACCTAAGTTAAAATATAATCGCAGACACTTACTAGCTGGATGTCCCTGGGAAAGTCACATAGCCGTGTTTGCCTCAGATCCCTCATCTGTAAAATGAGCTGGAAAAGGAAATGGTAAACCACTTCAGTATCTTTGCTAGGAAAACCCCAAATGGGGTCACAAAGAGTCAAACATGACAGAACAACAACTGATGTCAAATTTGCTTCCTCCTACTATAAGTTCTCTTTCTTCCTGTTTGACCATTGTCAAAAATTGTTTCTACATGTAACTAGAAAAATAAAAAAATAAAAACCTTAAAAAAATAACTTAATAAAAAATAACATTCTCCAAGTTGCCTGGGGACATCAAGAGGTTAACTGATTTGTCCCTGGTACACACAGCTAGTATATAGGTCAACAAGAAGGCTAGAACCAGGCCATAACATACTACTGACTCTCTGATAATCACAATATTTAAATATGACAAACATCCATGATTTCTTTTCTATTGCTCACTGACTCAATTCAATAAACAATTTTTAAAAAAAACACCACCTTACTTTCTATCTTACTAACACCTCTAAGACAGAAGGGCAAGAGCTAGGCAAGCAGGGTAAAGTGATTTTCCCAGGATCATACAGCTAGGAAGTATCTGAGGTCAATTTGAACCCAGGTCCTCCTGACCTGGTACTTTATCTACTGAGCCTAATGCTCAAAGAAAAAATAGAAACAGACTTTGATCTCAAGGAGCTTACAATGTACTGGGGAGAAACAATATGTACATAGAGAAATAAATCCAAGATATATACAAAGTGATTGGGACGAGAGAGGAATCGCTAACAACTGGGAAGAACAGGAAAGGCCTGGGGTAGAAGAGCATTCCAGGCTTATAAAAAGGCCAAGAGATGGAAAATGGGATGTCAAGTGTTGGGTATATACATTACTCCATAGCCATAATCTCTTACCTCTGTAAAGAACGGAGGGAGGTACATTTTTCTCAACTCCTCTAAGGAAAAGCTTCTTGGTCCCTGTAATTACCCACCCTTCAGTTTCTTTTTTAGATCTTTCCTTAACAGATGGTTCTTAATGAGCATCAGTAGCCAAAAAAAAAGTCTGTCCCCTGAGGGCCAAACTTCTGGTGATGAACATCTTAGCACTGAGCAAGGCTGGTTCTTCGATGACAAGCACACCATCCAACCCTGGCCCTGCTCATAGAAACTTGGGATTATATAGAACCAGAGATTTTATTTTTTTCTTTAGAAAATTTAATTTAATTAATTAATTTAGAATATTTTCCCATGGTTACATGATTCGTGTTCTTTCCTTACCCTTCCCCCGCCCTTCTCCCGTAGCCGATGTTCAATTCCACTGGGTTTTACATGTGTCATTGATCAAGACTATTTCCATACTATTGAAATTTGCACTGGGATGATCATTTAGAGTCAATATCCCCAATCATAGCCCCATCAAACCAGGTGATCAAGCAACTGTTTTTCTTCTGCATTTCTGCTCCCACAGATCTTCCTCTAGATGTGGATAGTGTTCTTTCTCATAAGTCCCTCAAAATTATCCTGGATCATTGCATTGCTGCTAGTACAGAAGTCCATTACATTGAATTGTACCACAGTCTATCAGTTGCTGTGTATAATGTTCTCCTGAGAACCATAGAAGCTCTGTGAGCTTCCATCCAGGTAGAGTCTTCCAGAGTTTGGCTATACCAATAATACAGCCTTAAGGAATGCAGGAACTAAGTGACTTATTGGATTGAGAGCCAGACCTAGAGACAGGAGGTCCTGGGTTCAAATCTGGCCTCAAACATTTCCTAGCTGTGTGACCCCTGGGCAAGTCATTCAACCACCATTGCCTAGCCCTTACCGCTCTTCTGCCTTGGAACCAATACACAATACACAATATTGATTCTAAGGCAGAAGGTAAATGAAAGAAAGAAAGAAAGAGAGAGAGAGAGAGAAAGGAAGGAAGGAAGGAAGGAAGGAAGGAAGGAAGGAAGGAAGGAAGGAAGAAAGAAAGAAAGAAAGAAAGAAAGAAAGAAAGAAAGAAAGAAAGAAAGAAAGAAAGAATGAATGAATTCAGGGCCAGTTGGTGGAATACTCCCACCATTCTGGGGAATAATATGGAACTAGGCCCAAAAAGCTATAAAAACTATAAAACTATATATATATCCTTTGACCCAGCAATACCACCAGTAGGGCTATATCTTAAAGAGAATGAAGGAAAAGGACTTATATATACAAAAATATTCACAGCAGTCCTTTTTGTGCTTGCAAAGAACTGGAAATCAAGGGGATGGTCATCAATTGATGAATGGCTGAATAAATTGTGGCATACAATTGTGATGGAGTACTGTTGTGCTGTGGGAAATGACAAGGGGGCTAGTTTTAGAAGAATATGGTAAAACCTATAGGAACTGATGCAAAGTGCACTGAGAAGAACCAAGAGATCATTGTGCACAGTACCAGCAATGATATAATAATGAACAACTATGAAAGACGTGGTTACTCTGATCAATACAATAATCTAAGAGAATTCCAAAGGACTTGGGAAAAAATGCTATTCACCTCCTGAGAGAAACCTAATGAACTCTGAATTCGAATTGAAGTATAATTTTCTCACTTTGTTTTTTCTATCTCATATTTTAAAATCTAATATTGAAATGTTTTCTATGATTTCACATGAGAATTGATATATTGCTTGCCTTCTCAGTGGGTGGGAGAGGCCTTGGAAGAGAGGGAGAAAACTTGAAACTCAAATTTTTTTTTTAAACCCTTGTACTTCGGTGTATTGTCTCATAGGTGGAAGATTGGTAAGGGTGGGCAATGGGGGTCAAGTGACTTGCCCAGGGTCACACAGCTGGGAAGAGGCTGAGGCCGGGTTGAAACTCAAATTTTACAAAAGAATATTTTAAATATTTTTTAAAAAAGAATGCCAGATTATTTCCATTCTATGAAGAGACACTCATGAGGTCTCATGTTAAAAGTGGGCCAATGGCACAGCTATGTAACTCAGTGGATAGAGCACCAGCTCTGGAATCTGGAGGACTTGGGCTCAAATCTGACCTCAGACACTTCCTAGTTCTGTGTCCCTGAGCAAGTCATTTAACCTCATTTACCAAGCCCTTGCCCTTCTGTCTCAATCTTTTTTACTAAGACAGAAAGTAAGGGTTCAAAATTTTAAACAATTTAAAATTTTAAATTTAATAAGTAAAACTTAATGATTTAATAAAAAAATTTTAAATTAAAATAAAATTTTAATTTTTAAATTTTAATTTAAAACAACAATAATAACAATGTTCTTCCTTTTATGGGGTAGCTAGGTGGGTACTTTCTAGCTGTGTGACTATGGCAAGTATTGCCCCCTCTTTGAAGATCTGGAAAGTGAGGCAAGTCTAGCCCTTACCGCTCTTCTGCCTTGGAACTAATACTTTGTATCGAGTCTAAGATGGAAGGTAAGAGGTTTTTTTAAAAGTGGGCCAAAATTAGCACTAATAGGTTAGAACTGATTCAGAAGGCCATGCTATTTGAACCTTTGCAAAGGCAGGATGGTGTAAAAAAAAAGATGTTGGACTGGGAACCTGGACATTTGGCTTCTAGTCTTGGTTCTCCCACTGACTGTCGTGTAGCCTTGGGCAAGTCTCTTTTCCCTGTGGTCCTCAGTTTCCTCTTCTATAAAATAAGGATCTTAAGAACTTGGATCAATGCAACAACCCACCATGACTCCAGAGGCCTGATGAGGAGACAGGCTGCCCACATCCTGTCAGAGAGGTGATGCAATCAGAGGTAGAACAAAAGAGAGATTTGGAGTCACAGTCGACATGGGAATCTGTTTGGCTCAACTGTACATACTTGTTACAAATATTTTGTTCTCATTTCTTTTCATTGAGGGAAGGGAAGTTAAAAGGAAGAGAAGATAAATGCATGTTAGGATTTTTTTAAGTTGAAAAACTATAAAACGGGAGGAGGGGCTGACAGTCTTGGCCCCAGGGAACAGGTTAAAACATAGTTCAGGATTGAGGTGGGGGATTTCTGATGCAGAATGATGCAAACCAGAACAGGCATGGTGGCTTCAATTGGCAGATTTTACCCAACTTTTTTCTGACTTACAAGGTAAAGTTCAAGAGGAGAGGGTATTTCAAGGATGGTAACATAATGAAAAGGTATTAATAAAACTTCAAAAAGACAGAAAGAGGTAATTGAACTAAATGACCTATAATATTAAATATTATACATATATATTATTTTTTGTCCCGTCATTTTAGTCATGTCCTATTCTTCCTGACCCCATTTCAGGTTTTCTTGGCTTCTGCTTTACTGGAATGGTTTGCCATTTCCTTCTCCAGCTCATTTTACAGATGAAGAAACTGAGGCAAACAGGGTTAAAAGCAACTTGCCCAGAGTCACACAGCTAGTAAATTCCTGAGACCAGATTTTAACTCAGGAAGAGGAGTCTTCCTGATTCCATATACCTATGAGATATTATATACATAAAATATAGTTCTATCACTTAATCAGAAAGCTTCAATTCTAATAATAAATTGGGCTGGGAGTCAGAGGTTGGGGCAGTGCAGTACAATGAAAAAAGCCTTGGCTCTAAAGTTAAAAGACACAGGGTTCAATTCCTAACTTTAACATTCATAATACCTATCTGGCCTTGGATGAATCACTTCATTTCCCTCAGACTCATTTTCCTTATATGTAAAATGTGGAGGTTGGACTAGATGGCCTCTAAAGTCCATTCCAGCTCTAGACCTTTCATTCAGTATTCTAGTTCCCATTCAAAAGAGATTTGCATTTTAACAGGTCTTTGCCCTAATGATCAGAGCTGTCTCCCAACAAGCAAGGCTGGATGGGATCCTATAAATCAGATCCCTGCTCAGATAGAGTTCCCAGCTCCAAGGTTCTCTGAGCTCCCAGTTTTGAGGTTCTCAGGTTCTGTGCTTCTATAATCCTAAGATTCTAGAAGTTCTCATTTTCATTCCTCCTACCATCCAACCCATGTAAAATGCAATGTCTGGAGAGAAAGAGGGCTTCAGCCTCCCAAGTTCATTGGAGCACAGATGCCCAAAACTTCATATTAAGCAAAATGTCCCCGATAAAGCCTTGGAAAATCCCTCTGATAAGGTTCCTGGAAAACACCTTATGGGGGAAATGGAAGTCTTCTGGGCTACTGGACTCATGTGGGGGCAAGTTAGCTCCTTTCCCATCTGTCCTCCTAAAAGCCCAATGAGCCAGCCCAAGAAGATAGTATTGCCCCCTCTTTGAAGATCTGAAAACTGAGGCAATGAGACTAGGAGTACATTGCAAATCAGTGGCAGGGCTAGGACCAGAACCTAAACCTGCTTCCTGATTCTATTCAGCAAACAGTAACCCAACCCTATCCTCTCACCCCAAGCCCCTGTCTCTGCCTGTTCAGTTTTACAATATCCATCAGTTCGCACACTTTCTTTCTGATGTGTTGCTGTGCTCATCCAGGTCTGCCCTTCCCTCTTCAGATCTCCCTGATTTGCCAAGGCCTTGGCAAATAATAAAGAGTTCCCATTTCTCAAAGTTTTTCCAAAGTGCCTTCCACATAATAAACAACAAAAAAAGGAAAGGCTCTATGCCTGTATTATTAATCCAGTTTACAAAGGAGGAAACCACCATCTGTTAATGACTCAGGTTCACAAACTCTGGGCCATAATTGATTCTACCTTCGCTCTTTCCCCCACATCCAACCACCTGCCAAGTCCTATCACACCCACCTCCACACCACCCCTTTTAGCTGTCCCCTTTTCTTCACTCACACAACCATGACCCTAACTTTGGCCCTCATCCCTTTGGTCTGGATTTTTCCTAGTCTCCTCCTTCCAGTCTCTTCCACCTCCAATCTACAATGTCCCTCTCCTTTCCTGCTATTTCTATTCTCTGTTAGAGAACAAAGGCAGGAAAGGAAGGAAGGAAGGAAGGAAGGAAGGAAGGAAGGAAGGAAGGAAGGAAGAAAGAAAGAAAGAAAGAAAGAAAGAAAGAAAGAAAGAAAGAAAGAAAGAAAGAAAGAAAGAAAGAAAGAAAGAAAGAAAGAAAGAAAGAAAGA
>NC_058132.1:93007012-93020932 GCF_016433145.1 Gracilinanus agilis
GGAAGGAAGGAAGGAAGGAAGGAAGGAAGGAAGGAAGGAAGGAAGAGAAAGAGAGAGAGAAAGATTAGCTGCACAGAGACATATTGCAATAATCCAGGTGAGAGGCAATAAGAACCTGAACTAGAGTGAATGTAGTTTGAATAAAGAAAAGGGGACAGATGCAAGAGTTGTTGAGGAAGCAAAACTGAGAAGATTTGGCAACTGACTGGATATGGATGATGAAGGGGAGTGTAAAGCCAAGGAAATCTTCTAGGTGGTAAACCTGGGCAACTGGAAGAATGATGATGCCAAGACAAGCTGCTAAATGGTACATGACTTAGATGTAAAAGACGGTTACAAAAACAAATTAGAGGAACATGGAAGAAATGAATTTTTAGATCTATGAAAAGGAGAAGAGTTCATGATGAAGCAAGAAATAGAAAGTTTCATAGGAGATCAAATGGTTAATTTTAATTATGCAAAATTGAAAAAGTTTTTATACATACAAAACTAAAATGAAAAGAAATTAAAAGTAAATTCTAATTGGTAAATGGAGGGGAAACATTTGGAGCAAATTTCTTTGATAAAAATCTCATTTCCAAGATATATAGGAGCCTGATTCAAATTTATAAGAATAAAAGCCATTCCCTAAATGATAAATGGTCAAAGGGCAATTTTCAGAGAAGAAATTCAAGTTGTCAATAGCCATGTGAAAAAAAATCTCTAAATCACCAATAATTAGATAAATTCAAATTAAAACAATTCTAGGGTATTACTTTAGACTCATCAGTCTGGCAAAGTTGACAAAAAAGGAAAAAATGATAAATGCCAGAGGAATTATGGGAAAATGGATACATTAATTCACTGTTGATAGAACTTTGAAGTGGTCTAGTCATTCTGGAAAGCAATTTGTGACTATCTACAAAAAGTTATTAAATTATGCATGTCTTTTGATGTAGTGATATCATGACTAAGTCTATACTCCCAATGAGATCAAAGAAAAAGGAAAAAGACTCAAAGTTCAAGAGCATTTATAGTAGCTCTTTTAGTGGTAGCAAAGAAGTGGAAACTGAGGGGGGTGCCCATCAAATGGAAAATAGCTAAACAAGTTATGGTATATGAGTGTGATGGAATACTATTGTGCCATAAGAAATGATGAACAGAATCTGGCCTCAGACACTTCCTAGTTGTGTGAACCTGGAAAAGTCAATTAGCCCCTATTGCCTAGGCCCTACCACTATTCTGCCTTGGAACCAATACATAGTATTGATTCTAAGGTGGAATATAAGGGTTTAAAAATAAAATATTTTTTAAAAAAATAAATGATAAGCAGATTTTTGAAAAAAAAATAGAAGACTTGTATGAATTGATACAAAATGAAGTGAGGAGAACCCAGAGAACAATTTACATAAGAGGAACAATAGTGCAAAAACAACTTTGAAATACTTCAGGCCTCTTAATCAATGTCCTGGCCAACCCAAATTCTAGAGGCTTGATGAGGAAGCCTGTTCCCCACCTTCTGGCAAAGGAATGGTGGACTCAGGGGGCAGAATGAGGCATAATTAATTTTTTCGACATGGTTAATTTGGAATTTTTTTGCCTGATTATGCATATTTATTATAAGAGATTTTTGTTTCTTTTTTAAATGGGGGAGGGACAGGAAGGGAAAAGAAAGGTTTGTTTATTGAAAAAACCTGATTAAATTTTTTTGAGAGGCCTACTTCCAGAACATCAAGTTGGAGATGTCTGGCAGGCAGGTAGAGATGTAAGACAAGTTCAGGAGAGAAAGGTAAGAACTAGATTGGTAGATTTGAACCTAATCTGTAATGAAATAATAGCTAAACTCATCAGACCTGATAAGATCACAGGGACAGTGTAAGAAGGAGAGCTTAAACTTTTTTTGGTATCTTAGGGCAGTCAAGTGAAGCCTATGGATCCCTTCTCAAAATGTTTTAAAAAACAAAAAATAAAATATATAAGATGACAAAGGAAACCAATTATATTGAAATATAGTTATCAAAAGAAATATTTTTACCTTTCCTGACTCTAAGTTAAGACTGTTGGAATAGAGAGAGGAGAGAAGATAGCCCAGAAAAAAAGCTCTGAAGGCAACATGTGGATGGTGACCTTGTAAAGGAGGAGAAGAATTAGCCCAAGAAGCAAGAGGAGAAACAGGAAAAAACAGAGTCCAGAAAAACCAGGAAAGAATGAATAGTGTCAAGAAGGATGAGTTGTTAGGGGAAATGCCATTCATTAGATTGGGGGGGGGGGGGTAGAAGGAAGGAGAGAGAGAGAGAGAGAGAGAGAGATCAGTAGTATCATTAAAAAGAGCAGTTTTAGTCAAATGGTAGGGACAGACACCAGATTGCAAAGGGTTGAGAAGTGAGTGGGAGATGAGAAAGCAAAGTCAACAAGCATATACAGCCTTTTTTCCCTTGAAATCTGTCTATGGAAGAGAGGAGATCTACAAGATGAGAATTTGAAGTGATGGTAGGGTCAAATGAAGGGGGGGGGAATATATTTTGGTTTATCTATTTTTTAAAGGATGGGGAAGTTCTGAGCATGTCCATAGACATCAGATAAGGAGACCATAAGCCCAGATAAGAAGAGGTTGAAACTTACCAAGAAAGAGAATGATGGGAGGAGAAGAGATCAAGGGCTGGTATAAATAAGTACTACTACCTCGACTTCTTAAGACTGGAGACAAGGAGGAAGAGTGGGGAATGGTGCCATTTAAAGTGTCATTGGAGAGGATAGAAGGGGAGCTCTCAATTGGAGGCCCCCACTTCTTTCAGTGAAGGGTCTAAGAAGGTCCTCAGATGAGTGGAGAGGATTAAGGAGTCGCAAAAGCCTTGAGACAAAAATATCTGGGATAAACACAGGGAGGAGGGCAATGGTGTGTCAATCAAGGAGGAGCAAAGGATCCCATGCTCATCTGGGGAGGATCAGAGAAGGTATCTGGATAATGGAGGTAAGGCAGAGAGAGACCGGACTGGATCTTCTGATACCCCCAGCCCCTCTGGCTGAGGTCCACAAGTCAAGTCAAGTTAATAAGCATTTATTTATGAAGCACCTACTATATGGAAGATACTATGGTAAGTGCTGGAAATACTCAGAAAGGCAAAAGCATAGAACCTGCCCTCAAGGACCTCATAGTCCAATGAGGAAAATAACATGCAAACTGTATGAACAAGATACAGACCAGAAAAATTGAATATAATCAGAGAGTGAAAGCACTAACTTTTTTTTTAATCCATAACCTTCCATCTTAAAATCAATATCATATATTGGTTCCAAAGCAGAAGAGCAGTAAGGGCTAGGCAATGGGAGTTAAGTGACTTGCCCAGGGTCACACAGTTAGGAAGTGTCTGAGGCCAGATTTGAACCCAGGATGTCCCGTTTCTAGGCCTGGCTGTCAATTCATAGAGCCAACTACCTAACCCCAAGCACTAGCTGGTTTTTGGTTTTTTTTTTAAGATATCTTATTTTACCAATTACATGTAATAACAAATTTCCCACATATATTTTCCAAAGTTATAAAATCCAAATTGTCTCTGTCCCTCTCTCTCCCTCCCAGAGATGGTAAGCAATTTGATCTGGGTTTTATATATATTATCATGCAAAACATTTCCATATTGTTCATTGTCATAAGAGAATATTCATATAAAATCAAAACCCTTTAGCCTTTATTTTAATAAAGATACAAACTAATATGAAAAATCTTAATGCTTTCATCTGCAATACTCCCACAGTTCTTTCTCTGGAGGTGGCCAGCATTCTTTGTCAGAAGTCCCTCAGAATTGTCCTGGATCACTGTATTGCTGAGAGTAGCTAAGCCTTTCACAGTTGATCATCTCACAATATTGCAGTTACTGTGTATAATGTCCTCCTGGTTCTGCTTATTTCGCTCTGCATCGGTTCATGTAGGTCTTTCTGGTTCTTTCTGAAATCATCCTCGTCATCATTTCCTACAGCACAATAGTATTTCCTTACCACCATATGCCACAATTTGTTCAGTCACTCTCCAATGGATATCTCCATAATTTCCAATTCTTTGCCACCCCAAAGAAATACTTTTGTACAAACAGGTCCTTTCCCCATTTTTTTTTAAATCTCTTTGGGATACAGACTTAGTAGAAGCACTAGCTTTAATGGGGATAAGGAAAGGCTTCTTCCAGAGGCAGGATTTAAGCTGAGACTTGAAGGAAGCTGGAATGGTCAAAAGGCAGAGATAAACAGGAAGAGCACTCCAGGAAAGGGGGATAGCCAAAGAAAAGGTCTAATGCCAAGAGATGGAATTTTTTGTCCCAAAAACCCCAAGGAGACCAGTGTCATTGTATTTTAGAGTATACAGAATTGAATAAGGTATAAAAAGACTAGAAAGGGGGGCAAATAGGTAGCTCAGTGGATTGAGAGTCAGGCCTAGAGACAGGAGGTCCTAGATTCAAATCCAGCCTCAGACACTTCCCAGCTTTGTGACCCTGGGCAAGTCACTTGACCCCCATTGCCCACCCTTACCACTCTTCCACCAAGGAGCCAATACACAGAAGTTAAGGGTTTAAAAAAAAAAAAGACTAGAAAAGGGAGAAGGAGATCAAGTTATAAAGGTTTTAAAACCAGATAATTTTATATTTGATTCTGGAGGACAGAGGAAGTCACTGGAGTTCAGTGAACAGGGAAATGATACAGTCAGGCTTGTATTTTAAGAAGATCATTTTGATAGCTGAGTGGGGACGGACCAGAATGGAGAAAGCTTTGTGGCAGGCAAACCCATCAGCAAGTTATTGCAATAGGCCAGGTGGGAGGTGATGAGGACCTGCACCAGGCTGGTGGCAATGTCAGAAGAGATAATAGGGCTTATACAAAAGATGTTGCAAAGACAGAATCAGCAATACTTGGCAACCCCAGATTTGGATATGGGAGAGGGGAGGTGAGAGTAAAGAGCTGAACAATACCACAGCTGCAAATCTAGGTAAGTGAGAGAATAGCAGTGCCCCCCCCCAACAATAACAGAGAAGTTAGGGAAAGGGGCAGGTTTGGGGGAAGACAAGTTAATGAGTCCAATTTAAGTTTGAGACATCTATAGGACAACCAGTTAGAAGCCAACAGACAGTGGGAAATGCAAGTGTGGAGGTCGGGAAAGAGGCTGGTACAAGGTAAAGAGATGAGAATAATCTGCATGGAGATAAAAAAGGAAACTATGGGAGCTGATGAGATCGCCCAGTGAAACTGTAAAGAGAAAAGGGTCCAGGACAGAGAAGGTCTTGAAGGACACCATGGCTAACATGGCTAACAGGAGGAGAACCAGGAGGGAGCAGTGCCCTAAAAACCTAAAGAAAAGAGACTATCAGGTTGGAGAGAGTGATCAGCAGTGCCAAAGGCTGCAAAGAGGTCAAAGAGAAGGAGGACTGTTCAAAGGTATTAGATTTAGGATTGAGGTAATTTGGTCATTTGGGAGAGAGTCGTTTCAGATGAGATCAGAAGAGAATGCAAGGAAAAGAAGTGAAGGCATCAGTTGTACACAGCCTTCTCAATAAAAAGGAAGAGAGAGATGGGACTAAAGCTACCAAGGACAGCCAGACCAAGAGAGGGAGGAACCTTGGGCATGTCTGTGGGCAATTGGGAAGCAGTCAGCGGAGAGGGGGAGACTAAAGATTAGTGAGAGAGTGAGGATGATAGAGGTGGCAACCTGCTAGAAGATGTGGGATGGAATGGGATTGTGCATGTAGAAGGATTTCCCTTGGCATGGAAGAAGTCCATCACTTCATGTGAGACAAGAGGGAAGGGGAGGAGAGTGTTAGAAAGAACCTGAGTGATGTGAGATGAGGAGGAAGGGAGAAGAGGGAATTCTCATCAAATAGCATCCAGTTTTCTTTTTTCAGGCCAGTTCTTCAGCCAGGGTCTCAAATACCCCAAGGGTCTTGGTTAAAAGGGCAGACAAAGTGGGAATGTTAGAGACTTCCAAGATTACCTAGTATCGCTATTGAAAGAGAAGTCAAGACCTCCCCCAAGGTCACACCATTTGACCAGGGCTGGAGTAGAGACTAGAACTCAGGAGTCTAATCCCAGACCCAGGATCCCTCATGCCACCTTGACTCTTGGCCCTCTTCCAGAGTGAGGATGATGAAAGCTCCTGGTCTGGGCTATTCCCCACCCCCAGAAACCCAAACTAAGAATACCAGTCACAACTGCTCCAGTTCTCCCCCACTCCCTCAAGCCTATCCTGCTACCACCAGGGACCCTGGGGATGGCAAAAGTGGGTTTTGAGGCCAAGGACTGGAGCAGATGATGGTGCCATTTCTGGGGCCCTTGTCCCTGATGAGAGGCAACCACAGACTAAAAAGAGCCCTGTTGGTTTTTTTTTAATCAGAGGACTGAGGCTCTAGATCCAGCTCGGCTGCTTATATGACTCTGGACCAGTCATTTCCTTTCTCTAAGTCTCAGTTTCCTTCTCTGCAAAATGTTTCCATTACCTATTTTAGGGAATTGCTGCAAAGATAAAATAAAGTCCTTGTGGGGCAGCTGGGTAGCTCAGTGGAGTGAGAGTCAGGCCTAGGTTCAAACCCGGCCTCAGCCACTTCCCAGCTGTGTGACCCTGGGCAAGTCACTTGACCCCCATTGCCCACCCTGACCAATCTTCCACCTATGAGACAATACACCGAAGTACAAGGGTTTAAAAAAAATAAATAAATAAAAAATAAAGTCCTTGAAGCATATTGTAAGTCTCAGAGTGGTATATAAATGTTGCTCTTGTTATTATTGTTATGATTCAGATTACTAATGTAGAAATGGGGGCTATTATTATTATTATTGCTATCCTTCTTCTTATTAGACATATACCCTGTCAAGACCCACCCATGAATGGCTCCCTCCAACATCACCTTCTTCTACCTCCCACTTGGATGGCCATGAGAATGGCATGAACTGTGTCCGATAGAATGTAAGCTCCCAACAGCAGACATGGACTCATTTTTGTCTTTGTATTCCCAGACGGAAGGCATACAGTAGACATTTAATAAATGCTTGTTGACTAGTTAGTTCTCCAAGACAAAAATACCCCCCACCCAAGCCTTAGGTCCACTCCCCATGGAGGTTTCAACCAGTTATTGTCTCTTGCCATAGAGAGACAGAATCTGGTTTTATCCTTGGCCTGAGACGAGACTCTGGTCTTTACTCTTCCTTCCTGCCAGCTTCCAGGCCACCATCTTGAAAGATGGAGAAACAAAGGGGGAGGGGAAGAAGGTGAAATTCACAAAATAATGGAATGTAGGATCTGAAAGAGAACATGGGACATGGGCTGTCACAACTGGAAGGGTCCCTAGAACACAAGATGTAAGGGCTACACAGCACCTGAAATCAATCATTCAATAAACAATGATTAAGCACCTACTGAATGCCAGGTACTATAACAAGCACTAGAGAAACAAAAGTAAAAGTGGACCAGTTCTTGCTTTCAAGGGGTTTCTACCAGTTAATGAATGTGGGATCCAGAAGGAATGTCAGTGATCATTCAGGCTACCATCTTCATTGCAAAGATGAGAAATGGGGAAGGGGTCAGACAAGGTGACACAATAATGGAGCTGAAAACTTCCTCCAAGTCCTGTCTCGGCTCATTCAACTCCATCATGTTGCCTCTCTTCTGGACCCCAAGCCTACTATTTTCATTGTCATTTTCATCTTAATAGAATAATAGCTAGCATTAGTATTGGATTTTACAACTATTCATTGGATCTTCCCAATAACCCTGGAAGGAAGGTTCTATTATTATCCCCATTTTATAGGTGAGTAAACTGAGGCTGAGGTGTGGGGAAAGGTGCTATTATTATCCCTATTTCATAAGTGAGTAAACTGAGGCTGAGGCTGGGGGAGAAGGTGCTATTATTATCCCTATTTCATAGGTGAGTAAGTAAACTGAGGCTGAGCCAAGAGGGAAATAACTGCCCATGGGTCAATATTATAAAAACAATAATAATAAAAGGGTAGTTGTTCTCCTTCATGATGAAAGGACCAAACTGTCATTACTATGTTGGATCAATGGACAATGTGTCCAAATGTAGCTAATAATAATAACAACAATAATCCCAATAGTAACATTTCTATATCACTTTTAGGTATGCAAAGTACTTTATGAATATTATCTAATTTGATCTTAACAACCCTATAAAGTAGATGCTATTATTATTATTTCCATTTTGCAGATGAGGAAACTGAGTCAGGCAGAGGTGAAGTGACTTTCCCAGGGTCACACATCTATGATACATCTGAAGCAGGCTTTGTTCTCAAGTCAGCATGATGCTAATTCCAGCACTGGAGCCCACTGGACCAGCTGACCCCAGTCCCCAGGCTTTGGGGCATCTCCCCAGTGAAGAGGCAAGTCAGAGCATTTCTACAAAAGCCAAGCCACAGAGGCAAGCGTGTTGGGGGAGTCATTCTGGGATACGAATGCTCGGCTTTTGCCAGTAAAAGGCAGGAGCCAGAAAAGGCAGAGCTGGAAGGGGGTGGGCCCTTCCTGCTTTCCCAGTGTCCCCCTGGCCTAGAGAGCCATTCTTTCCTACAGGACTTCTAGACAATGTCCTCCTCCCCTAGAGAGATGAGTTCAGCCTCTCTCCCTAGCCACAATCTCACCAATCTTGTCCAACTAGTTTTCACCCACATCCTTCCCCCCCCCCAAGGGTGGGGAAGCAGGGCAGTAGCCTGAAGAGGTTCTTGAAGCAGGCCCTTGGATTACAGCCTAAAAGATTGTAAGGGGCTGAAAAGACCAATTAAAATAACACCCTTATTTTACAGATGGAGAAATGAAGGCCCAGAGAGGGAAAGGGACATAGCCAAGGCATGGAAAGTCACAGGCAGAGCTAAGACTCGAACCTGGCTGCCTCCTTTCAGAGTTTAGAGACCAAGACCCAGAGGAGGGAGCTGTGCTCAATAGCTCCTGTTTTTAATAAACTTGCCATCTTCAAGGTACTTTTCTAACCAGAGCCCTATGGGATAGGTAAGCAGTATAAGAACTATTATTCCCTACAAAGAATTCAGAGACTAAGGAAGATTTATGCCAACTGATACAGAGTGAAATAAAAAGAACTGGGGGAAGCTAGGTGGCTCAGAGCCAGACCTGAAGAGAGGAGATCCTGGTTTTAAATCCAGCCTCAGACACTTCCTAGCTGTGTGGCCCTGGGCAAGTCNCAATGCAAATGGAAGAAACAATGAAAAAAAGAAACTGAATGCCAGTCAGTTGTAATAGCCAAGCTTCATCTTAAAGATGAGCCAAGAAAAGGTACCAACTTCCTCTCTTCTTTGCAACAAAGGTGGGGAACTATGGTTGCAGAACACTGCATACACTATCAGACTCAGCTACTGGTTGGTTGGTTAATTTTATTGAACAGCTTTTTCACTTTCTTTTTTGTTCTCTGTTACAGGGGATGCCTGGCTAAGTAGAGGAAGAGAAGGAAGGGATATATTCAGAAATGAAGACGAGCTGAAACAAAAATCAGAAACAATTAAACGTTTAAAAATAAAGAATACATAAAATGACTCAAGACAAAGACACAAGAGAGAAAAAAAGAGTTATTTATCCCCGTTATCCATATTAGGAAAATAGGATCTGGAGAGGGAAAGTAGACTATAACAGAATAAACATATGAAGTGCCTACTATGTGCAATGCTTTGAATTAGGCACGAAGAAGATGAAGAGTTTAGAAAAGTCTTGGTCCCTCCCTCCATGGAGTGCCTAGTCCAGGAAGGGGAATGGTGATGCAGAGTATGCATGACCAGGTGTTCATAATCAGTAAATAAGAATTTGTCAACTGCCTACTATGTGCCAGGACCTCTCCTAATCTCCAGAGACACAAAGAAAGGCAAAAATGGGATCTTGGTCTTCAAGTCACTCACATTCTAATGGGGGAGACATGTAAGCAAGCAAGCAAGCCCCTATTCACACAAGAGAGTTATCAATTAGTCAATCAATCAGCATTTACAAAAGAAATAGGTGGTAATCTCAGAAGGAAAACACTAGTGTTGAAGGGAGGTAGGGAGAGGCAGTGGTGGTGAGGACGACTAGGAAAGGCCTCTTGCAAAACGTAGAATTTGAACTGAATCTTGAAGGAAGTCTTCTGACAGTCTCCCTGGGCATTTCCGTGAAAGAGATGGAGTCAGGAGTCCGTGTGAGCAAGAATACAGAGTCACTGGACTACAGAGTACATGGAGAGAAGGAAGACAGTAAGGTAGAAAAGGACCAGCTTGTGAAAATGATCTTTAAAAGTCAAAGCTAGGTGGGGCAGCTGGGTAGTTCAGTGGATTGAGAGCCAGGCCTAGAGACGGGAGGTCCTAGGTTCAAATCTGGCCTCAGACACTTCCCAGCTGTGTGACCCTGGGCAAGTCACTTGACCCCCATTGCCTACCCTTACCAATCTTCCACCTGTAAGTCAATACACAGAAGTTAAGGGTTTAAAAAAAATTAAAAAAAAAAAAAAGTCAAAGCTAGGGGGGCAGCTGGCTGGCTCAGTGGATTGAGAGCCAGGCCTAGAGACAGGAGGTCCTAAATTTAAATCTGGCCTCAGATACTTCCTAGCTGTGTGACCCTGGGCAAGTCACTTAACCCCCATTGCCTAGCCCTATAACAAATAAAATTAATATAGAAGGATATATATAAAAGATTTTAAAGTCAAAGCTAGGTGGTTCAACAGATAGAGAGCCAACAATGGAGATGAAAGGTCTTGGGTTCACATTTGGCCTCGGAAACTTCCTAACTGTGTGACCCTGGGCAAGGAAGTCACTTGACCTCCATTGCTCACCCCTTAATGGTCTTCTGCCTTGGAACCAATACTTAGTATCACTTCTAAGAGAGAAGGAAAGGGTTTAAAAAAAAAAAAGTCAAACAAAGTAACAGATACTTAATCCTGGAGAAAAAAAAGGGAGCCACTGGAGATTATTGAGTAGGGGAGTCAGAGCTTCATTTTAGGAAAATCACTTTGGCAACTCAGTGGAAGATGGGCTGGAAGGAGAGAGACTGGAGGCAGAAAAACCAACCAGCAGGCTAGTGCAAAAGTCCAGGCACAGGGAGAGAAGAGCTCGGACCAGTGGGTGGTTACGTGAGTAGAAAGGCAGTGGTATGGTGGAGAAACTGAAAAAGGAGAGTGGAAGGGGGGAAACTATTAATGAAAGAACTATTGCAATAGTCCTGGAAGGTCACAGGACCAGAGTTCTAGAGCTAGAAAGGATCTCAGAAGCCCCCCATTTTACATATGAAGAAACTGAGTCCAATCCCCCTATTTTATACATGTGAAAACTGAGGTCCAAGAAGGTTGTGACCTGCCCAAGATTACACGAGGGGTCAGTGTCAGAGGCAGGATTTGAATACGCATCCTTTGACAGAAGCCTTTCCATTGCACCATGCTGACATCTCTCATGGGAAAGTGAGAACCTGGGCTTTTTATGTAGCAGTGGGATCGGAGTGATCCACCTGAGAGAGGGCCCAGAGCCAGAATTGCCAAGGAAAAGTTAACTGATTAAATATGAAATATGGAAGAAAAGGGAAGAATTCAAAATGGCTCCAAAGTTGTAAACCTAGAAGATAGGGGTGAAGGCGAGTCTGGGCTGGGATCTGTTGAGGCTGAGGAGTCAGTGAGGTCATTCCAGTGTAGACACATGCAATTCTGGTACACTTGGGAGGACAGTAAAGAGTGTCACAACCCCACAAATAGGTGGGCACAGCAACGCTCTCATATCCAGGTAGCAGCTTGGCCAAACCTTTACCACCTCCCTGAATCAGGAAGTCCCAAGTTTGAATCCCATCTTTGACAATTACTAGCCATATGACTAGGAGCATGAGGGCAACTAGGTGGCTCAGTGGGTAGAGCCCTGGACCTGAAATCAGGAAAACTCACTTTCTTGCATTCAAATCTGACCCTGGACACCTACTACATGTGTGACCCTAAGCAAGTCACTTAATCTTGTTGGCCTCAATTCCTCATCTGGAAAATGAGCTAGAGAAGGAAATGGCAAACCACTCTAGTATCTTTGCCAAGAAAACCCCACACAAGGTCACAGAGAGTCAGACACAACTGAAACAGCTGAACATCAACAAAAACAAGGCCAGGATCACGTTATTTAACCATGTCATTGCCTCAGCTTCCTCATCTATAAAATTGAGAGGTTGTCCTACAGGGCCTTTTAGAACTCTTTCTTCAAGTTTTAAATCTATGATCTCACCTCCATCCTTGCTTCTTTCTCAACAAAGGATTTCACCTCCTCCAGCAAAGAAGACTCAGGGCTCCTGAGATGAATACTTCTATCTTCCCTCCTCAACACCTCAAAAGGTCTCCAGGTCTTCCTCCAGCCAGCCTCTCCTCTCCATTCGCACAGGATGAGTGTGAAAGCTACCAAGGCCTGCTGGGCCCCTGATCCACCAACCATCCACCTGCTATCTCTCTTTCATCATCAATCTCTCTCTACTAGAGGGCAACATAGAACTATACCTATAAAACGCTGTTCTTGGAGTCATTAGGACCTGGGTTCAAATACTACCTCAGACATTTACTGTGTAGCCCTCAGCAACCTGGTGAAACTTTCTGAGCCTCAGTTTCCTCAGCTGTAAAATAGGGATCATAACACCTACCTCATGGGGTTGGTGTGAAGACCCAATAAGATAACATAGGTAAAGTGTTTTGCCAGTCTTAAAGGACTGTATAAATGGGAGCTATTATCAGAATTGGTACCTTCTCCTCTCCCTCCAAAGAAGCTTGAAATTTCTCAGGTTTAACCAATGAGGAGTGATCAGACAGGTTGGAGGACCAGCAGGGTGGTCCTCCTGGTGCCTTCAGCCTCCAACCTCTCCCTGGAACACCTTTTGCACACCTTTACACACTTTCAACCCTTCTGTCCCATCTCTCTCTTCCCCTAGGTGGCCCAAGCCTCTGGAAAGAAGAGTCTACACTTGCTGCTCCTACTTCCACCACTTCCTGCTTTTCTACTTTTCACCACCCACTCGTTCCTAAAATCTTGCAGTCAGATTTTTATAAACTCTAACTCTACTGAAACCACTTTCTCAAAGGACGCCAAACATGTCCCAGTTGCTAAACCTAATTAATGCCCTTTCTTCAAGTCCTTTCCCCTTGATTTCTCTGCAGTATCTGGCACTCCTGACCACCTTTTCTCTCTCATACCATCTCCTCATTTGGCTCCTGAGACACCATGCTCTCTCATGGTCCTCCTCTAGCCTGTCTGACTACTTCTCACTGATCCATCTTCTTGCTCTAGCTGTCCAGGTGTAGGTGCCCCTAACTCTAGCTCCACTGTTCTCTGCTGTCCACACTCTCAGTGCTCTCATCCACTGTTGTGTATTCCATGAGTGCTGCCATGCAGATGATCCACAAATTCATTTGCTGGCCCGGATCATTCCCCTATCTGCTAGTTCTCCATTTTCAAAAGGCTGAAAGCCATGCCAACCTCAATATCTAAAGCTTACGCCATCATCTTCTCCCACTTCTCAAGTTTAATTCTTCCCTCTTCCTCACCCCCACATCTGATTGCCCAATCTGTTGATTCTCCCTCATCAGTCCTTCCATATTCATCTCCTCCTCTTTATTAGGCTGCCTCCAGTCTCTTCCCCTCCCCATCCATCCTCCACACTCTGGCTGGGACAATCTTCCTAATACACAGATCTGATCATGTCACCCCTTCTCAGACACTTGCCAATGGTCCTCCAGTGAACAAAGTACAAACTCCTTAGTCTGGCACTTGAGAGCCTCCACTTGGCTCCAAGCTACCTGGCTAGCCTTCCTCACACTACTGCTATTTGCATAGTCTGTATTCCAGCCAAAATGGGTTACTTATGTTCCTCTCTCTCTCTCCCTCTCTCTCTCTCTCTCTCTCTCTCTCTCTCTCTCTCTCTTCCTCTCTCTCTCTCTCTCTCTTCCTTTCTCCCTCCTCCTCCTCTCATTCTCTCTT